>NC_069504.1:337831315-338131315 GCF_027579735.1 Bombina bombina | reverse complement strand
ACCCCAAAAGAAATTAATTTATCAGGTAAGCCTAAATTTTGTTTTCTTTGATAAGGTTGTGAGAATCCATGAGCCATTACTCCTGGGAACTAACACCCAAGCTGTGTAATCTACGAGTAATTGAGTGGGGCAAAACATTTTTAAGGCAGGCAACTACTTACCAGACACTAAATAGTAAGCACAATAGTGAAAAGGTGGATGTGTGATTTAAAAACAATGTGCAATAAAATAAAAAGTGAACAAACACCTTAGAAATTAAAATACTTATATATAAAAAGAAGTGATCTTCAAAACAGCAAATTCAATATTGCTGTCAAATACAAGAGAGTTCAATTGATAATCTTCTAATGGTTATCCTCAAAACAAAAAGAAAATATATTTCATAGTGTAATACTTCACAGCTGATAAAGAACTATAGCAAAAGCAATGTGGTATTTACTCACATACTCTAGAGCTTAAATCCAGCTCTGAGATTTGTTAGCGTTGTTAATAACCCAATGGCACTACAGGATCAGTTTCTTAAATGATTTAAAATACACTGATACAATGTATTTAAAACAATTAAAAACAAAGTAACAAGGCTTTTGGTCGCTCAGGGTTCTAACACAAGTGAGTGAGATACAGGGAACAAACACAGACAACCAGTGACCTCAGAGCATAATGTTCCGTTCTCCAATTTCTCTTGTGTCGGTAAGCTACCTCACCCTTTTCTGTGGCAAGCCACAATCCTTTTTCTGTGGCAAGCCACAAAATGACGTACGTTTCACTGTTGTTTGCTATAGCCTTCTCAAGGAGTCTATGGAATATATTTTCTTTTTGTTTTGATGATAACTATTAGAAGATTATCATTTGAACTCTCTTGTATTCAACATCAATATTGAATTTGCTGTTTTGAAGATCACTTCTTTTGTATACAAGTATTTTAATTTATATAACTCGTCGCGTGTAAAAAGCCGAAGAAATCAATGGTGCAAAAAAAGTGGGAAAAAAATAAATTTATGCTTTCTTGACACAGTGAGTCCACGGATCATCTAACTACTATTGGGAATATCACTCCTGCCCAGCAGGTGGTGGCAAAGAGCACCACAGCAAAGCTGTTACATATCACCTCCCAACCTTCCACCCCAGTCATTCGACCGAAATAAAAGGAAAGAAAGGAAGCAAGGTGCCGAGGTGCCTGAGGTTTATAACATAAAAAAAAAACCTGTCTTAAAAAAAACAGGGCGGGCCGTGGACTCACTGTTTCAAGAAATAAATAAATTTATGAGGTAAGCATAAATTTTGTTTTCTTTTTAATGACACGGTGAGTCCACGGATCATCTAATTACTATTGGGAATCAATACCCAAGCTAGAGGACACAGATGATAAGGGAGGGACAAGACAGGGAATCTAAACATAAGGCACCACTGCTTGAAGAACCTTTCTCTCAAAGGAAGCCTCAGCCGAGGCAAATGTATCAAATTTATAGAATTTGAAAAAAAGTGTGTAGAGAGGACCAAGTTGCAGCCTTGCAAATCTGTTCCACAGAAGCTTCATTTTTGAATGCCCAGGAAGAGGAAACAGCCCTTGTAGAATGAGCTGTAACTATCTCAGGAGACTGCTGTCCAGCAGTTTCATAGGCCAAGCGAATGATACTCTTCAGCCACAAGGAAAGAGAAGTAGCAGTAGCTTTCTGCCCTTTACGTTTCCCAGAGAAAACCACAAACACAAATAGAATTTCAAAGCACGCACCACGTCTAGGTTGTGCAGCAGACGTTCCTTATGAGAAGAAGGGTTAGGACATAAAGAAGGAACAACAATCTCCTGATTAATGTTCCGATCTGACACCACTTTAAGGAGAAACCCTAACTTAGTACGCAACACTACCTTATCCAAATGAAAAATAAGGTAAGGAGACTCATACTGTAATGCTGAGAGCTCTAAAACTCTACAAGCAGATGAAATAGCAACAAGAAACAAAACCTTTCAAGATAGCATTTTAATATCTAAGGAATGCATAGGCTCAAACGGAGCCTGCTGAAGAACTTTAAGAACAAGGTTAAGACACCAGGGAGGAGTAACCGGCTTAAACATATGCCTGATCCTGACCAAGGCCTGACAAAACGATTGCATGTCTGGTACATCCGCCAGACGTTTATGTAACAAAATAGATAAGGCAGATATTTGACCCTTTAAGGAACTTGCCGATAAACCCTTCTCCAAACCCTCTTGGAGAAAAAACTAAATTCTAGGAATCCAAACTCTACTCCAAGAGTAGCCTTTGGATTCACACCATTGCAGAAATTTACCCCATATCTTATGATAAATCTTTCTAGTCACAGGCTTACGAGCCTGAATCATGGTCTCAATGATCGACTCAGAAAAACCACGCTTAGATAAAATTAAGCGTTCAATCTCCAAGCAGTCGGCTTCAGAGAAACTAGATTTGGATGAAGGAAGGGCCCTTGAAGTAGAAGGTCCTTCCTCAATGGAAGTCTCCAAGGTGGAAGAGATGACATCTCCACTAGGTCTGCATACCAGATCCTGCGAGGCCACGCCGGTGCGATGCGGATCACCGATGCCCTCTCCTGTTTGATTCAAGCAATGATGCTAGGAAGGAGAGCGAACGGGGGAAATAGGTATGTGAAACTGAAATTCCAAGGTACCGCCAGAGCGTCTATCAGTACAGCCTGAGGATCCCTACATCTTTTTGAGCAACCCCTCCAACTTTTTATCTATAGGATCTTTAAAAGCACAGCTATCCTCTATGGGAATAGTGGTTCTCTTAGCTAAGGTGAAAATTGCCCCTTCCACCTTGGGGACCATCTGCCAGGACTTCTTGATAGAGTTAGCAATAGGAAACATCTTTTTAAAATTAGGGGAAGGAGAAAAAGGAATACCCGGTCTCTCCCATTCCTTAACAATAATCTCTGTAGCTCGATCTGGTACAGGAAAAACCTCCACCATGTGAGGTACATCAAAATACTTGTTTAGCTTGCTAGACTTCTTAGGATTGACTACGACCGTGGTGTCGGAGTCGTCCAAGGTAGCCAAAACCTCCTTAAGTAACAAACGGAGGTGTTCCAGCTTAAACCTGAAGGATACGACTTCAGCATCAGAAGAAGGAATTACACTGTCTGAATCTTAGATTTCACCCTCAGATGCTACCAAAGTATCCTCTTCCTCAGATTTCTGGGAAGGAGCCTTCGGAATAGCCACGACTGTGTCAGCAACCTTACTCACTGATTCTTTACATTTCCTCTTGCGCTTTCCTTGCAGCATGGGAAAAGCAGACAACGCATCAGATACCGCAAAAGACATGAGGGAAGCGATGTCTTGCAAAGTAACTCCAGGCGGAGCTTTAGAGGAAGCGCAGGACACTGCATGTGTGGACGATAGCATTTGGGACACATGAGGAGAAAGCTGCAGCATACCTTGAACATTGTCAGAAGACTCCTGGACAGTATCTGCCTTAGACAATGTTGGTTCAGAAAACAGTCTACCCCTGTAATTTAAAGTTCTCTCAATACATGAGGAACAGAAAGGAATTGGTGGTTCCACGTTAGCATCAAAACATAAAGAACATGTAACATCTTGCAGAGCCTCTTGGTCCATCTTTATTCACAAATGAACAGATTAAAATTAAATAAACTTATATTTTAATTTGAAATTACCGCACAAAAAAACCGTTACTGTCTCTTTAAATGTTAAATGTAACCTTTTTTATTTTTGCTTGCAAAAAATAATTAAATTGTCACAATATATTCCGGACAACCTCTACACCTCAGCTGAGCTTTGATGAGGTGCTTACCTTCCTTGCTGCCACCGGAGTGTATATTTTGATAGCAGACGTCCGGCCTAAACAAATACCTAGATTTAGAGTTTTGCGTTAGCCGTCAAAAGAAGCGTTAAGGGGTCCTAACACTGCTTTTGGCCGCCCGCTGGTATTTAGAGTCAGCCAGGAAAGGGTCTAACGCTCACTTCCCTTCTGCGATTCCAGGCTACCGCAGATCCCCTTACGCCAATTGCGTATCCTATCTTTTCAATGGGATCTGCCTAACGCCGGTATTTGGAGTCTTGGGAGAAGTGAGAGGTAGACCCTCTACCGACAAGACTCCTACCACCAAAAAAAGTCAGTAGTTAAGAGCTTTATGGGCTAACGCCGGAATATAAATCTCTTAACTACTGTGCTCTAAAGTACACTAACACCCATAAACTACCTATGTACCCCTAAACCGAGGCCCCCCCACATTGCCGCCAATATCATAAAAATTTTTTAACCCCTAATCTGCCGACCGGACACCGCCGCCAGCTACATTATACCTATAAACCCCTAATCTGCTGCCCCTAACATCGCCGACCCCTATATTATATTTATTAACCCCTAATCTGCCCCCCCAATGTCGCCCCCACCTCACTACACTTATTAACCCCTAATCTGCCGACCGGACATCGCCGCCACTATAATAAATGTATTAACCCCTAAACCGCCGCACTCGCGCCTCGCAAACACTATAATAAATTTGATTAACCCCTAATCTGCCCTCCCTAACATCGCCGCCACCTACCTACAATTATTAACTCCTAATCTCCCGCCCGCAACGTCGCCGCTACTATAATAAATTTATTAACCCCTAAACCTAACTCTAACCCTAACACCCCCCTAACATAAATATAATTTAAATTAAATGAAATAATATTCCTAAAATTAAATAAAATAATCCTATTTAAAACTAAATACTTACCTATAAAATAAACCCTAATATAGCTACAATATAAATAATAATTACATTGTAGCTATTTTAAGATTTATATTTATTTTACAGGCAGCTTAGTATTTATTTTAACTAGGTACACTAGCTATTAAATAGTTAATAAGTATTTAATAGCTACCTAGTTAAAATAAATACAACATTACCTGTAAAATAAATCCTAACCTAAGTTACAAACACACCTAACACTACACTATCATTAAATTAATTAAATAAATTACATACAATTAGCTAAAATAAAATACAATAAAATAAACTATACTATAATACAAAAAAAACAAACACTAAATTACAAAAAAATAAAAAAGAATTACAAGCAGTTTAAGCTAATTACACCTAATCTAAGCCCCCTAATAAAATAAAAAAGCCCCCCAAAATAAAAAAAATTCTCTACCCTATTCTAAAATACAAAAGTAATCAGCTCTTTTACCAGCCCTTAAAAGGGCTTTCGGGGCATTGCCCCAAAGTAATCAGCTCTTTTACCTGAAAACAAAAATACAATACCCCCCCCAACATTACAACTCACCACCCACACACCCCTACTCTAACCCACCCAAACCCCCCTTAAATAAACCTATCGCTAAACCCATGAAGATCATCCTACCTTGAGTCGTATTCACCCAGCCGAGCCGAATTCTTCATCCAAGGTGCGCATGAGGAGGTCCTTGATCTGGTAGAAGTCTTCATCCAAGCGGCGTCTTCAATCTTCATCCATCCGGAGCGCAGCAGAGCCATCTTCAATGGAGCCAACGCGGAGCCATCCTCTTCAACCAACGGACTAACAACGAATGAAGGTTCCTTTAAGGCACGTCATTGTTGGTTTTTTTTTATAAACTTCAGACACCTCTGCACCTTGTTGCTTCCTTTCTCTCCTTTACTTTGGTTGAATGACTCGGTTGGGGGGAAAGGGAGGTGATATTTAACAGCTTTGCTGTGGTGCTCTTTGCCACCTCCTGCTGGGCAGGAGTGATATTCCCAATAGTAATTAGATGATCCGTGGACTCACTGTGTCATTAGAAAGAAAAACAAACAACCTACTCATGCACAAAACCCTGGCAGAAAAAAAACCTTTCCAAATCATTTGAGAAATGTTACTTTATGGCCTGAAATAAGGTGTTCAATACAGTATCAATGAAACCTCTTTGCTATAAAAAAAAAATAGGTATACAATCTCTAATCCTTCAAGATAAGAGACTTGAGATCTTGATGACTGGATAAATCTTGACACCTGAATCAGATTCACAAACTTTGTGCCCGTAACTGATCCTGGGACCTACAGTCACTGAGTCTTTGTCACAATCGATGGAATGGGTTTAAGGGTTTGGAGCTCAGGAGTAGAGGTATCTGATTTAGGTGATTCCACAGAGCAAAAAGAAAATTTATGCCTACCTGATAAATGTATTTCTTTTTTGACACGATGAGTCCACGGATCATCTTAATTACTAATGGGATATTCACCTCCTGGTCAGCAGGAGGAAGCAAAGAGCTGTTAAATAGCTGCTCCCTTCCCTCCCACTCCAGTCATTCGACCGAAGTTAGGAAGAGAAAGGAAAAGCCAAGGTGCAGACCACAACCTGTCTTACAAGAACAGGGTGGGCCGTGGACTCATCGTGTCAAAAAAGAAATAAATTTATCAAGTAAGCATAAATTTTCTTTTCTTTTTAATGACACCATGAGTCCATGGATCATCTTAATTACTAATGGGATTCAATATCCAAGCTAGAGTACACAGATGATATGGGAGGGACAAGACAGGGAACCTAAACGGAAGACACCACTGCTTGAAGAACCTTTCTCCCAGCCGAGACAAAAGTGTCAAATTTGTAGAACTTTGAAAAAGTGTGAAGAGAAGACCAAGTTGCGGCCTTGCAAATCTGTTCCACAGAAGCTTCATTTTTAAATCCCATGAGGGAGCAACAGCCCTAGTGGAATGAGTCGTAACTCCCCCAGGAGGCTGCCGTCCAGCAGTCTCATATGCAAAACGTATGATACTCTTCAACCAAAAAGGAGTAGTAGCCGCAGCTCTCTGTCCCTTGCATTTTCCTGAGAAAACCACAAATAAGAAGAAGACTGACGACAGTCCTTATAAGTCTGCAGATAAAACTATAAGGCACGGACCACGTCCAAATTATGCAGAAGTCTTTCCTTCTGAGAAAAAAGGATTAGGACGCAAGAAAGGAATAAAAATTTCCTCATTAATGTTCAGATCAGAAACAACCTTAGCAAGAAATCCCAATTTATTACGTAAAACTACCTTATCTGAATGGAAAATAAGATAAGGAGACTCATACTGTAATGCCGAGAGTTCTGATACTCTGAGAGCAGAAGAAATAAAACTGACAAACTGTCCAAGATAACAATTTAATATCTAAGGAACGTCTAGGCTCCAACTGAGCCCTTGAAGAACTTTAAGAACGAATTCAAACTCCATGGAGGAGTAACTGGTTTGAACACAGGTCTGATTCTGACTAAGGCCTGACCCACGATTATATGTCTGGGAAAACCGCCAGACGAACCTGAAATAAAATAGACAAGGCAGCTATGACTTGTAGAAAATTCTAGGAATCTGATCCCTATTCCCTTTAAGAGAATCCTCTGGAATCGCACTAGTATAACTATCTTCTAGACACAGGCTTACGCGCCTGCTTCATGGTCTCAATGACCAGTTACTAATTTACGCTTGTACAAAGCAAAACTTCCATCTTCCAGTAGATAACTTCAGGGAAAATACTTTAGTTTAAAAGAAGGTCCCTGACATAGAAGGTCCTTCCTCCACGGAGACTCCCACATGTCCCCCAGGACTGCATACCAATCCTGTGGACCACGCCTCTCCTGCTTAGTCCGAGCCAAGGCTTCAGGAGAAAAATCAAATGGAGGAATTAAATATGCCATATTGAAATTCTATGTTAACGCCAAGGCGTCTATTAGAACAGCCTCAGGGATCTTTGACCTCAATCCGTAGCTCATGCTTTACATTTTGACAACAAATCATGAAATTCAATTGCAACAGACCCCATGGAGAATCAGGCTGGAAAACACTCCCAGCCATAATTCCCACCACGGGTGAAATAAGATCTAACTTAAATCTGAGAAATCCCGCCGAAGCTAACTGAAGGTTAGGCTAGGAGAGGATTAAAGAACACTCTCATTTTCTAAATGCTTATGGGAAGAGCAAACTTCGCCCGAGTACATGTTCCCTGCTCTTAGAAGGCCCCAAACAGTTACGCAGTCCACAGGCTGGTTAACTGTTGGCCCACTCACCCAGAAGAACTTTGAAAGCAGATTCCCTGGGAGCAAAGATCCAGAGACAACCACCAAAGTATTCTTAAATGCTGCACTGAGCCACTGATGTGACTGACGAGTTAGGCGAGAATCGAAAAAAAATTCTTGAATTCCTGACTACTATCAGCTTCATTGATGAAGAGACTAATATAGTCTTCCAAGAAAAAACTACGCTTGTAGTTGGAACTAAGGAACTCTTTTCCAAATTAACCTTCCATACAGGAGATCGCAGGAAAAATCGTGGGTAATCCTGCTCATTGAAAGGAAGGCGTTTGAACCAGAATGTTGTCACTGCAGAGTTTCCACAATCGGGGTACCACCAACAGAGAACCCCAAAACCTAGAAAAAAATTCTGAGAATTGTGACCAGGCCGGAAAAGGTCATGAGTTGAAATGTTTGTGTTGAAAAGACAAACTTTAGAAAATAAAGATAGTATTTGTTGATGGGAACATGCATTTAGAATGCATTCAATTCCCCCGTAGTCTTAATTGACCACTTTGGACCAAAGAAAGAATGGAAAAATAGTTTCCCTCTTGAAATACGGCACTCTGAAAACCCATTGTGGATTCAAAAATAGGTCTGAAGATTCCCTCCTTTTTGGGAACCACGAACAGATAGGAATAGAATCCACGACCTCATTCCTGTATTGGACCAGGAACTGTCACTCCCAGGTCGGAGAGGATCCGTACACAGTGTAATAACGCCTCTCCCTACGTCTTGAAAGCAGGAACCTGCTACTGGGAGAAAAATCATGAACTCCAATTTGTATCCCTGGGACAAAATGTACACAAAACCAAGCCTTATTGAAAAAGGAAAACCTGCCCCCTTACGAATCGGGTGGACGTCTCTCATGCTGTCTTTGATTCAACAGCAGGCTTCTCAGACTGTTTTACCCTATTCTAAGCCTGATAGGATCTCCAGGAAAGCTTAAAGGACCAGTCAACACAGTAGATTTAAATAATCAACAAATGCAAGATAACAAGACAATGCAATAGCACTTAGTCTGATTTTTTTCTGACAATTTTAAAAGTTATGTCTTTTTCCACTCCCCCTGTACCATGTGACAGCCATCAGCCAATCACAAATGCATACACGTACCATGTGACAGCCATCAGCCATTCACAAATGCATACACAGCCATACATACACAGCCATACAATATTCTTGCACATGCTCAGTAGGAACTGGTGACTCAAAAGTTTAAATATAAAAAGACTGTGCACATTTAGTTAATGGAAGTAAATTGGAAAGTTGTTTAAAATGGCATGCTCTATTGCTCTATCTTGCACATGCTCAGTAGGCACTGGTGACTCAAAAGTTTAAATAGAAAAAGACTGTGCACATTTAGTTAATGGAAGTAAATTGGAAAGTTGTTTAAAATGGCATGCTCTATTGCTCTATCTGAATAATGAAAGTTTAATTTTGATTGAGTGTCCTGCTTCTGCGTGGGAGGAGTGGAATGATTTCCCTAGAAATCCCAAAAAGAACAAAATTTTCTGACATCCCTTTACGCTATTTTTCTTATCCTGTAGATGAAACATCCACAGACAAAGAACTTGCCATAGAACTCTGTGGTCCAATATGGCAAAACCTGAATCATAGCTCCCATCTTAAAAACCTCTGTATTAAAGGAGACTACTAACTTAAAGGCTCTTAACCTATCCCTGCAAGAGGGGTGTCTGTCCAATAGAAACAGACAACGCATCAAACCAGTACGCCGCTGCACTGGAGACAGTAACCATACCAGCCGCAGGTTGACAATGTAAACCCTATCCACAGAGTCTTTCTTCTGCATAGAGTCCTTAAGGAACCACTATCCTCCATGGGAATAGTATCTCCCTTGGCTAGCGTGGAATTCTCATCCACCCTGGTTATCGGATTCCTTTTAAGGGAAGGAGAAAAAACAGAATTTATGTTTACCTGATAAATTACTTTCTCCAACGGTGTGTCCGGTCCACGGCGTCATCCTTACTTGTGGGATATTCTCTTCCCCAACAGGAAATGGCAAAGAGCCCAGCAAAGCTGGTCACATGATCCCTCCTAGGCTCCGCCTACCCCAGTCATTCGACCGACGTTAAGGAGGAATATTTGCATAGGAGAAACCATATGGTACCGTGGTGACTGTAGTTAAAGAAAATAAATTATCAGACCTGATTAAAAAAACCAGGGCGGGCCGTGGACCGGACACACCGTTGGAGAAAGTAATTTATCAGGTAAACATAAATTCTGTTTTCTCCAACATAGGTGTGTCCGGTCCACGGCGTCATCCTTACTTGTGGGAACCAATACCAAAGCTTTAGGACACGGATGAAGGGAGGGAGCAAATCAGGTCACCTAAATGGAAGGCACCACGGCTTGCAAAACCTTTCTCCCAAAAATAGCCTCAGAAGAAGCAAAAGTATCAAACTTGTAAAATTTGGTAAAAGTGTGCAGTGAAGACCAAGTCGCTGCCCTACATATCTGATCAACAGAAGCCTCGTTCTTGAAGGCCCATGTGGAAGCCACAGCCCTAGTGGAATGAGCTGTGATTCTTTCGGGAGGCTGCCGTCCGGCAGTCTCGTAAGCCAATCTGATGATGCTTTTAATCCAAAAAGAGAGAGAGGTAGAAGTTGCTTTTTGACCTCTCCTTTTACCGGAATAAACAACAAACAAGGAAGATGTTTGTCTAAAATCCTTTGTAGCATCTAAATAGAATTTTAGAGCGCGAACAACATCCAAATTGTGCAACAAACGTTCCTTCTTTGAAACTGGTTTCGGACATAGAGAAGGTACGATAATCTCCTGGTTAATGTTTTTGTTAGAAACAACTTTTGGAAGAAAACCAGGTTTAGTACGTAAAACCACCTTATCTGCATGGAACACCAGATAAGGAGGAGAACACTGCAGAGCAGATAATTCTGAAACTCTTCTAGCAGAAGAAATTGCAACTAAAAACAAAACTTTCCAAGATAATAACTTAATATCAACGGAATGCAAGGGTTCAAACGGAACCCCCTGAAGAACTGAAAGAACTAAATTGAGACTCCAAGGAGGAGTCAAAGGTTTGTAAACAGGCTTAATTCTAACCAGAGCCTGAACAAAGGCTTGAACATCTGGCACAGCGGCCAGCTTTTTGTGAAGTAACACAGACAAGGCAGAAATCTGTCCCTTCAGGGAACTTGCAGATAATCCTTTTTCCAATCCTTCTTGAAGGAAGGATAGAATCCTAGGAATCTTAACCTTGTCCCAAGGGAATCCTTTAGATTCACACCAACAGATATATTTTTTCCAAATTTTGTGGTAAATCTTTCTAGTTACAGGCTTTCTGGCCTGAACAAGAGTATCGATAACAGAATCTGAGAACCCTCGCTTCGATAAGATCAAGCGTTCAATCTCCAAGCAGTCAGCTGGAGTGAAACCAGATTCGGATGTTCGAACGGACCCTGAACAAGAAGGTCTCGTCTCAAAGGTAGCTTCCAAGGAGGAGCCGATGACATATTCACCAGATCTGCATACCAAGTCCTGCGTGGCCACGCAGGAGCTATCAAGATCACCGACGCCCTCTCCTGATTGATCCTGGCTACCAGCCTGGGGATGAGAGGAAACGGCGGGAACACATAAGCTAGTTTGAAGGTCCAAGGTGCTACTAGTGCATCCACTAGAGCCGCCTTGGGATCCCTGGATCTGGACCCGTAGCAAGGAACTTTGAAGTTCTGACGAGAGGCCATCAGATCCATGTCTGGAATGCCCCACAGCTGAGTGACTTGGGCAAAGATTTCCGGATGGAGTTCCCACTCCCCCGGATGCAATGTCTGACGACTCAGAAAATCCGCTTCCCAATTTTCCACTCCTGGGATGTGGATAGCAGACAGGTGGCAGGAGTGAGACTCCGCCCATAGAATGATTTTGGTCACTTCTTCCATCGCCAGGGAACTCCTTGTTCCCCCCTGATGGTTGATGTACGCAACAGTTGTCATGTTGTCTGATTGAAACCGTATGAACTTGGCCCTCGCTAGCTGAGGCCAAGCCTTGAGAGCATTGAATATCGCTCTCAGTTCCAGAATATTTATCGGTAGAAGAGATTCTTCCCGAGACCAAAGACCCTGAGCTTTCAGGGATCCCCAGACCGCGCCCCAGCCCATCAGACTGGCGTCGGTCGTGACAATGACCCACTCTGGTCTGCGGAATGTCATCCCTCGTGACAGGTTGTCCAGGGACAGCCACCAACGGAGTGAGTCTCTGGTCCTCTGATTTACTTGTATCTTCGGAGACAAGTCTGTATAGTCCCCATTCCACTGACTGAGCATGCACAGTTGTAATGGTCTTAGATGAATGCGTGCAAAAGGAACTATGTCCATTGCCGCTACCATCAACCCGATCACTTCCATGCACTGAGCTATGGAAGGAAGAGGAACGGAATGAAGTATCCGACAAGAGTCTAGAAGTTTTGTTTTTCTGGCCTCTGTCAGAAAAATCCTCATTTCTAAGGAGTCTATTATTGTTCCCAAGAAGGGAACCCTTGTTGATGGAGATAGAGAACTCTTTTCCACGTTCACTTTCCATCCGTGAGATCTGAGAAAGGCCAGGACAATGTCCGTGTGAGCCTTTGCTTGAGGAAGGGACGACGCTTGAATCAGAATGTCGTCCAAGTAAGGTACTACAGCAATGCCCCTTGGTCTTAGCACAGCTAGAAGGGACCCTAGTACCTTTGTGAAAATCCTTGGAGCAGTGGCTAATCCGAAAGGAAGCGCCACGAACTGGTAATGTTTGTCCAGGAATGCGAACCTCAGGAACCGATGATGTTCCTTGTGGATAGGAATATGTAGATACGCATCCTTTAAATCCACCGTGGTCATGAATTGACCTTCCTGGATGGAAGGAAGAATAGTTCGAATGGTTTCCATCTTGAACGATGGAACCTTGAGAAACTTGTTTAAGATCTTGAGATCTAAGATTGGTCTGAACGTTCCCTCTTTTTTGGGAACTATAAACAGATTGGAGTAGAACCCCATCCCTTGTTCTCTTAATGGAACGGGATGAATCACTCCCATTTTTAACAGGTCTTCTACACAATGTAAGAATGCCTGTCTTTTTATGTGGTCTGAAGACAACTGAGACCTGTGGAACCTCCCCCTTGGGGGAAGTCCCTTGAATTCCAGAAGATAACCTTGGGAGACTATCTCTAGCGCCCAAGGATCCAGAACATCTCTTGCCCAAGCCTGAGCGAAGAGAGAGAGTCTGCCCCCCACCAGATCCGGTCCCGGATCGGGGGGCCAACATTTCATGCTGTCTTGGTAGCAGTGGCAGGTTTCTTGGCCTGCTTTCCCTTGTTCCAGCCTTGCATTGGTCTCCAAGCTGGCTTGGCTTGAGAAGTATTACCCTCTTGCTTAGAGGACGTAGCACCTTGGGCTGGTCCGTTTCTACGAAAGGGACGAAAATTAGGTTTATTTTTTGCCTTGAAAGGCCGATCCTGAGGAAGGGCGTGGCCCTTACCCCCAGTGATATCCGAGATAATCTCTTTCAAGTCAGGGCCAAACAGCGTTTTCCCCTTGAAAGGAATGTTAAGTAGCTTGTTCTTGGAAGACGCATCAGCCGACCAAGATTTCAACCAAAGCGCTCTGCGCGCCACAATAGCAAACCCAGAATTCTTAGCCGCTAACCTAGCCAATTGCAAAGTGGCGTCTAGGGTGAAAGAATTAGCCAATTTGAGAGAATTGATTCTGTCCATAATCTCCTCATAAGGAGGAGAATCACTGTCGACCGCCTTTATCAGCTCATCGAACCAGAAACATGCGGCTGTAGCGACAGGGACAATGCATGAAATTGGTTGTAGAAGGTAACCCTGCTGAACAAACATCTTTTTAAGCAAACCTTCTAATTTTTTATCCATAGGATCTTTGAAAGCACAACTATCCTCTATGGGTATAGTGGTGCGTTTGTTTAAAGTGGAAACCGCTCCCTCGACCTTGGGGACTGTCTGCCATAAGTCCTTTCTGGGGTCGACCATAGGAAACAATTTTTTAAATATGGGGGGAGGGACGAAAGGAATACCGGGCCTTTCCCATTCTTTATTAACAATGTCCGCCACCCGCTTGGGTATAGGAAAAGCTTCTGGGAGCCCCGGCACCTCTAGGAACTTGTCCATTTTACATAGTTTCTCTGGGATGACCAACTTGTCACAATCATCCAGAGTGGATAATACCTCCTTAAGCAGAATGCGGAGATGTTCCAACTTAAATTTAAATGCAATCACATCAGGTTCAGCTTGTTGAGAAATGTTCCCTGAATCAGTAATTTCTCCCTCAGACAAAACCTCCCTGGCCCCATCAGACTGAGTTAGGGGCCCTTCAGAAATATTAATATCAGCGTCGTCATGCTCTTCAGTATCTAAAACAGAGCAGTCGCGCTTACGCTGATAAGTGTTCATTTTGGCTAAAATGTTTTTGACAGAATTATCCATTACAGCCGTTAATTGTTGCATAGTAAGGAGTATTGGCGCGCTAGATGTACTAGGGGCCTCCTGAGTGGGCAAGACTCGTGTAGACGAAGGAGGGAATGATGCAGTACCATGCTTACTCCCCTCACTTGAGGAATCATCTTGGGCATCATTGTCATTGTCACATAAATCACATTTATTTAAATGAATAGGAATTCTGGCTTCCCCACATTCAGAACACAGTCTATCTGGTAGTTCAGACATGTTAAACAGGCATAAACTTGATAACAAAGTACAAAAAACGTTTTAAAATAAAACCGTTACTGTCACTTTAAATTTTAAACTGAACACACTTTTTTACTGCAAATGCGAAAAAACATGAAGGAATTGTTCAAAATTCACCAAATTTTCACCACAGTGTCTTAAAGCCTTAAAAGTATTGCACACCAAATTTGGAAGCTTTAACCCTTAAAATAACGGAACCGGAGCCGTTTTGAACTTTAACCCCTTTACAGTCCCTGGTATCTGCTTTGCTGAGACCCAACCAAGCCCCAAGGGGAATACGATACCAAATGACGCCTTCAGAAAGTCTTTTCTAAGTATCAGAGCTCCTCTCACATGCGACTGCATGCCATGCCTCTCAAAAACAAGTGCGCAACACCGGCGCGAAAATGAGGCTCTGCCTATGCTTTGGGAAAGCCCCTAAAGAATAAGGTGTCTAAAACAGTGCCTGCCGATATTATTATATCAAAATACCCAGATAAAATGATTCCTCAAGGCTAAATATGTGTTAATAATCAATCGATTTAGCCCAAAAAAAGTCTACAGTCTTAATAAGCCCTTTTTGAAGCCCTTATTTACAATCGTAATAAACATGGCTTACCGGATCCCAGAGGGAAAATGACAGCTTCCAGCATTACATCGTCTTGTTAGAATGTGTCATACCTCAAGCAGCAAGAGACTGCTCACTGTTCCCCCAACTGAAGTTAATTGCTCTCAACAGTCCTGTGTGGAACAGCCATGGATTTTAGTGACGGTTGCTAAAATCATTTTCCTCATACAAACAGAAATCTTCATCTCTTTTCTGTTTCTGAGTAAATAGTACATACCAGCACTATTTCAAAATAACAAACTCTTGATTGAATAATAAAAACTACAGTTAAACACTAAAAAACTCTAAGCCATCTCCGTGGAGATGTTGCCTGTACAACGGCAAAGAGAATGACTGGGGTAGGCGGAGCCTAGGAGGGATCATGTGACCAGCTTTGCTGGGCTCTTTGCCATTTCCTGTTGGGGAAGAGAATATCCCACAAGTAAGGATGACGCCGTGGACCGGACACACCTATGTTGGAGAAAAGGGTATCTCCCATGCCTTAGCAAACTTTCTATAGTCCTATCTGGTACAGGAAATGCTTCCACCCTGAAGGGCATGTCACAATATTAGTGTAACCTACTGGACTCTCACGACTAGACTTCGCCGGTAGTTTCGGGGTCACCCAGGGTAGCTAAAACCTCCTCAAGTAGTAAATGGAGGTGTTCAAGTTAAGACAGAAGGACAACAAACTCAGGATCAGATAAAGGAATTACCTCATGAGACTGAGAATTCCTCATCAGATACTACCAAAGTATCTTCCTCCTACAGTTACAGGAAAGAAACATTCGGAACAGATACAACTGAATCAATCACACTATTCATTGATTGAAAATGTCCTCTTGCCCTTTTCCCTTTTACAGCATGGGAAAAACAGACAATGCATTAAATACAATATAACTCCAGATGGAGTGTGAGAGGAAACGCAGGGCACTGCATGTGGGCTATAAATTTTTTGGGACACCTTAGGAGAAATTTGTGGCATATCTTGGCCCTTGTCAATAGACTCCTAAGCAACATGTTCAGAACAAGTTTATCTTTATCAATTAAAGATCTCTCAAGAAAACGAGAAATAGAAAACTAATGGGAGTAGCACATTGGTATCCCATCCTAAAAACAAGAGACCCCTAGCAGGGCCTCCTGGTCCATCCTGAGTCACAAGGATGAAATATGCAAATAAAAAGTTGAAACTCATTTAATAAAAAATAACACATAGAAAATGTTACCTTTTTTAAAAATAACACATAGAAAATGTTACCTTTTTTAAAAAAAATTTAAGCTGTAACCTTTTTTAGTCGTAGGGTTTCCTGGATCATCCTGAGTCAAAGGATGAATTACACAAATAAACAGCTGGAATATCTTAATAAAAATTAACACCCAACATTTTTTACTGTCTCTTTAAATTTTAAACTTAATTTTTTTTTCAATGCAGAAGTAACTTGTAACTAATAATATATTATTGCACAACATATGCATAACGTATCTACACCTCAGTAAATTAACACATAAAAAATGTTACTGTCCCTTTAAATTTTAAACAGTTACTTTTTATTTTTCCGTGTAGAAAAAACTTAGAGTAGCATACAAATATAGCAAAGCGTATATTCACATTTTGTATGAAACAAAAATTGAATATCCTAATCAGAGATACTGTGTCTATAAATGTCAAAGAGATATGCATTTATCCCAATAACATTTATCCCAATATCTAGAGTGTACTAGACTGAAAATACCATTTGGGCAACTAAAAATGAGGATTACTGTTAAAGAACTGAATTATTATGTAAATGAAAAAACAATCCCCAAACCTCAGAGAATCTGAGGAGACTTGACACCGGATTGCCTAAGAAATAGAAGGCAACTGTATACTATCCGGGAAATAAAAATTTCTAACACCAGAGTAAAGTCTCTCTGCTGCATGACAGAAACACAGCAGAGAAGATTCCCCATAACAGTCGGATTCAATGGTATTAATGTTATGAGCAAAGATGCGCCAAGACGCGTAGTATAGGTCCGCCCATCGTGGGCGTGACAAAATAAATCTCCTGGGCGGCTAAATACCTTTAGAAACAGAGACGCCGGGAGAATCATGGCGGCAGTAATAGTAAATCCCATCCGACTAGTTTATATAAAATAAAGTCGCTTTAGTGATAAAGTAATACTAAAAAACTCCTCGGTCGGCGAGAAATGCTAAATAAAGCCATTGGGAGTACAGATTGCCCCAGACATTGCAAAGTGTAACACGATGGTAAAAACTCCCTGTCAGCTAGATCTTTTTAATCTTAAAAGATAAATGCTGGGAGTAAAATGCCCAAAACATTAAGATATCTGAGAAGCCACATCTCCTATGCCCCAGTGCCTGCAGAGACTGACCAATGACTAATCCTCCCCTTAGGAAGAATGTCATCCCGTGTCCATTTGTTAAAGTGCTAATTTTTCTGCGTACATCCCCAGAAAATAAAACATTAGCACTTACCTTAGAAACCTGCCCGGCAGCAGGGCAGCACACCTGGCTTGAGAGGTTGTTCTCCTCACATTGGCCTGTTGAAAAAAAAAGAAAGGACTGAGTATACCCCCTCAGACTTTCATAATCAGGGCAGCATCAGTATGGGAGGCGCAGTGAGAATTATGTCCCACAAGTTCCCATTGCTCTAAAGCCACCAAAAGCTCTACTGTAGAGACTGATATGGACTACGGCTACACCCTAGGACAAAGTAGCATGCTCTGGCACTAGTTTAAAAATAATAAACTCTTGATTGAAGAATCTAATCTAACACCTCACTTTACCTCTTCCTATCACTAACGTAGGCAAAGAGAATGACTGGAGTGGAAGGGAAGGGAGGAGCTATTTAACAGCTCTGCTGTGGTGCTCTTTGCCTCCTCCTGCTGACCAGGAGATGAATATCCCTTTAGTAATTAAGATGATCCGTGGACTGATCGTGTCATAAAAAAGAAAAGGGGCCAGTGGAACACTTTTCTGATCTGCTCCACATTTTAAGCATTAATAAGCTGAGGGCAAATAATACTTTATTAAAATAAATAAATGGTTCCCAATAGATCTTGGAGACTGTGACAGGATATAGTCTCTGGCAAGTCTGTGGCTGGCACCTCTGTAGCACACACCAAGCCGGAACAAAGTCTGGAGTAATGCCCTCTCTAGGACCTAGGATAGAAGTGCCCACTCTAGAGCCGAAGACAGGAGTAGTGCTGGAGTGGCCACTCTAGGTCCGAAGACGGAAGTAATGTCCCTTTAGGGCCAGAGGCTGGAGTGTCCACTCTAGGGTCGAGGACTGAAGCAGTGCCCTCTTTAAGGCATAGTATTGGAGTGCTCACACTAGGGCCTAAGACAGAAGTAATGCCCTCTTTAGTGCCAAGGACTGGAATGTCCACTCTAGAGCCAAAGACAGGAATAGTGCCCCTTTGGGGCAGAGCACTGGAGTGGCCACTCTATGGCCGAAGACTGAAGTAATGCCCCTTTAGGGACAAGAACTGCAATGCCGACTCTAGGGCCGAGGACCGAAAGTAATGTCCTCTTTAAGGCAGAGGATTGGAGTGCCCACACTAGGGACGAATACAGGAGTCTTTAGTACTCTTTAGTGCTGAGGACTGGAATGCCAACTCTAGGGCCAAATACTGGATACACAGGTACTGCAACTGCTGTGACTGGATGGAGACACAGGATACACAGGTACAGCTATGACAGGTTGGAGACTGGATGCACAAGAAAAGTCATAAAACAAGCCAAGGGTCTAAATACCAGAAAAGCAGTCTGATCTTTCACCAAGCTCAGGGAAAATCCAGGAGAATTGTTAATTAGCAAGCAGAGTTCAGAAGCCAGGAAATCACAACAGGAATTCAGGAAGAAGAACATAGACACAAACAATGGGATGAACCACAATGTCAGGGAAGGAAGTGGTCTGAGCCGCTAGTGCAGGCAGTAGGTCTCTAAGAAAATCAGTGCAAATCAGAACCTCTGGTGGGTCAAGGTCAGAGGAGTCCCAGGTTCAATCCCAGGTGCAGGTGTGACAGTCTTCTGCCTTCCCTCCTACTGCTTGCCCTGGCTGGCTCTTAAGCTCCACCTGGCTGCCAGCTGCAGGCAGTTACCTAATCAGCATCTCAACAAAAGGCTGCTTCTCAGACTACTCACTGCCCTGCCATTGTGGTTCACCCCTATGTTTGTGCCTCTGACCTGTATGCTGGAATCTGCTGTATTGTTGATTCCCTGGCTTATGAACCTGGCAAATCTTCTGACCATTCTTTTTGATAATACCTAGTATTTGTCATAGGATTGGTCTGATTCTTGGTATCCTGGCCCCTGGCTTCTCCCAGACTTCACTCTTTTTATTCATATTGGATCCTGTCTGCCAGTGTGTATCTGACCTCAGCCTTTCTGACCTCTCTTCAGCTTGTGAATCCTGTGTATCCAGTACTATGCCTCGGTGTGGGCATTCCTTCAGTCCTTAGCCTTGGTGTGGGTATTTATCCTGTCTTGGACCCAGTGTGGGCACTCTCCAGTCCAATGCTCATCTCTGCAGATTCAAAGTAATGTGTCTCCTGTGCTCAGCTCTGTAGATTCCAAATCCTTTGTCTAGTGTACAGCTTCACATATTCCAATTCCTCACTACAGCTCTGCAGAATAAAAATCTTCTGTACGGCTCCACAGAATCCAAATCTTGTGTGCAGCTCCACAGAATTGAAGTCCTGTGTACAGCTCACAGAATCCAAGTTCTGTGTGCAGATTCCAGTTTCTTTTCTGGTACAATGAACTTGTCTAGTATGTGTTTACCATGCCTAAGAAGGAAAAAACACAAAAGGGAGCACTACCTCTTGTCAGGACATCTGTGAGTGTTATTAAATTATATATATATATATATATATATATATATATATATATATATATATATATATATATATATATATATGTATAATTATATATATATATTTATATATATATAACATTTAATATATATATGGTTGTCTACACCAAATTATTAATTTATTTATGAAACTGTAACTACAACAGACCCCCCTCTCTACCTTAGACATCTAAGGATTCAAAAGAAAACATTTGGTCTAATTAGTTCAGGCAGTCATTTCAAAGATCAGGCAGTTATTTCAAAGAAACGATCACCATGTGACTGCTATGTTTAAAGTTGATTTCCTGCCCAAGATGGGTAATAAACTTATCAGACCCCTTGTAAATAAACAGACATGGCTGAAGTGTATGCAAGAGTTGATTGCCCCTGCCGCGTTGAATCCACGAATTCTAGATGTTATGTCTAGATGAAGATTAGCTAACAGAGACACATGTCTTGCATTGTAACTTTCAAATTCATTTTAAATTACAACTTGTGTTTAAATGTGTTCAAGTAAAATATACCTCAAACTGTATTAAATGTCTATATATGGATCTGGGGAAATGCAATTTAGCTTGTAATGGATTAAATAACAATTGTAATAATCCCACTTTAAAATATATAACATATTTTTGTTTTTTTCTGTCTTCCAGACATCTAAGGGACAAATTGGGATGTATATATGCTGAGTTTAATAAGTAGCTGTGCAGTCAATTTAAAATGTCTAATTTATTTTAAGAATTAATAACCTATTCTTTTTATTTTTCAGGCATCTGACAAATACACGTGTGGTTGTCCCATAAATTGTGTCATATGTTGTATGCAATCAGAAAGAGGTGTACTGAATGTGAAATATGCTGTGTTTTTATATGAATATAAAAAAATAATTAAATGTAACTTTAAATGCATTTTAAGAGAATATCAGTATGATGTTAGAAATAAAATACTGATGTTTCATATTAAAATAATCAGGATGAATGGTATGACATTGTCCAATACACATGGAACATGTGACTTGTTGATACTAGAAAATATGGTATATTGAATAAAAATATATATGAACTGTATTTACTGTTAGCAATATTTGAATTGAACTGTTTGTCTTTGCTGCCCCCGATGGCCTAAATCCAGTATTACAGCCAAAAGGCATTTGGCTGTTGAAAATTAAATTTCCCAGTAGCCAATCAGGAAGGCGTCTCCCAAATAACCAATCAGGGACAAGCTTCCGAAGGGCCTATCATCCTAATTTCACTAATGATTAGAATAAAAAGGGGTGGGATATTGCGTGATATAACCCCAGGCAAGAGAAGAAAAAAAAGGACTCTGTGCTGAATTTTGACTGACAAACTGTTGCCTTGGGATCCAGTCTATTATAAAACAATCTGGGCCTAATTTTTATCCATCTTGCAAAAATTACCTCTTTTAATTTATGAGGTAAAATTGGATTTATCAGAGGAACCCTGGAATAATTGGTTTGCTTATTTGGGTGAAGTATAAGAAACTGTTAAATATATAGCCTGATATTTTAAAGCAAATACATTCATTGCTGCTGCAGTCTAATTGAAGCTGATAAATTTAAAAGGGCACAATTAGTATTTTAAGCTTGTGTTTCATAGTCCTAACTAGTCTTAACTAACTGTAGTCTTAACTAGTCATTATTGCTAAATAATTTATTTACTACACAGGGTTTTATACTCCAGATTTATAAGTCAGTTATTATAGTGAACTCTTTCAGAACTGTACATAAACTGGTTAGTGTGATTATATCCCTGTAATGATTAATTAAGCATAATAAGTTAGTAATCCATATTGAGCATTGAACTAGAGTTATTGGTTAAAAACAGAAGATTCTGGTATTTTATTGTGGTATTTTAATGCGATTATTGTGAATAAGGTAAATTGTAAAGATATATTTTTATGATCTTTGTAAGGATATTATAACAGCATAAGTGTGTATCATTTGATTCATAATCTGGTTTTCTATAAATATAATTCAATGTGTTTATAACTTTAACTATTATAAAGAATTTAGGAATTGATATTAATGTTAATTGTTTTGTATATGCATTTTATTGTTGTTTTTTTTTTTTTTAAGAATAATTATTAAATATATTGTATTATAACCCAGCCATATACTGACACTCTTTATCTTTTAGTGAAAATGACAACCAGTTTTTAGTCACCTCTACAACTGGGCTCCAAACCCCACTCCTCAGAGAATAACACAAACCAATTCTGGAGGGCTGACTGGAGCATTCATATTAATGAAGAATGATCTATTCATTTCTGACTATGACCCTTAGAAACAGCAGTCATCAGGTACATTTTTTGGGAGACCCTATTATTCTGCAATCTAGTAGAAAACTAGTTGAAGGAGACAACATTCTTGTTTAAGGGATTACTTACTAAGGCCTAGATTTGGAGTTTGGCGTTAGCCGTGAAAACCAGCGTTAAAGGCTCCTAACGCTGGTTTTAGGCTAACTCCGGTATTTGGAGTCACTCAAAATAGGGTCTAACGCTCACTTTTCAGACGCGACTTTTCCATACCGCAGATCCCCTTACGTAAATTGCGTATCCTATCTTTTCAATGGGATCTTTCTAACTCCGGTATTTAGAGTCGTGTCTGAAGTGAGCGTTAGACATCTAACGACAAAACTCCAGCCGCAGGAAAAAAGTCAGTAGTTAAGAGCTTTCTGGGCTAACGCCGGTTTATAAAGCTCTTAACTACTGTGCTCTAAAGTACACTAACACCCATAAACTACCTATGTACCCCTAAACCGAGGTCCCCCCACATCGCCGCCACTCAATTAATTTTTTTTAACCCCTAATCTGCCGACCGCCACCTACGTTATCCTTATGTACCCCTAATCTGCTGCCCCTAACACAGCCGACCCCTGTATTATATTTATTAACCCCTAACCTGAGCCCCCACAACGTCGCCTCCACCTACCTACACTTATTAACCCCTAATCTGCCGACCGCAAAGCGCCACCACCTACGTTATCCTTATGTACCCCTAATCTGCTGCCCCTAACACCGCCGACCCCTATATTATATTTATTAACCCCTAATCTGCCCCCCACAACGTCGCCTCCACCTGCCTACACTTATTAACCCCTAATCTGCCGACCGGAGCTCACCGCTATTCTAATAAATGTATTAACCCCTAAAGCTAAGTCTAACCCTAACACTAACACCCCCCTAAGTTAAATATAATTTTAATCTAACGAAATTAATTAACTCTTATTAAATAAATTATTCCTATTTAAAGCTAAATACTTACCTGTAAAATAAATCCTAATATAGCTACAATATAAATTATAATTACATTGTAGCTATTTTAGGATTAATATTTATTTGACAGGCAACTTTGTAATTATTTTAACCAGGTACAATAACTATTAAATAGTTAAGAACTATTTAATAGCTACCTAGTTAAAATAATTACAAAATTACCTGTAAAATAAATCCTAACCTAAGTTACAATTAAACCTAACACTATACTATCATTAAATTAATTAAATAAACTACCTACAATTACCTACAATTGACCTAACACTACACTATCAATAAATTAATTAAAAATAAAAATTCCTACAAATAAATACAATTAAATAAACTAGCTAAAGTACAAAAAATAAAAAAGAACTAAGTTACAAAAAATAAAAAAATATTTACAAACATAAGAAAAATATTACAACAATTTTAAACTAATTACACCTACTCTAAGCCCCCTAATAAAATAACAAAGACCCCCAAAATAAAAAATGCCCTACCCTATTCTAAATTACTAAAGTTCAAAGCTCTTTTACCTTACCAGCCCTGAACAGGGCCCTTTGCGGGGCATGCCCCAAGAAGTTCAGCTCTTTTGCCTGTAAAAAGAAAAACATACAATACCCCCCCCCCAACATTACAACCCACCACCCACATACCCCTAATCTAACCCAAACCCCCCTTAAATAAACCTAACACTAAGCCCCTGAAGATCTTCCTACCTTATCTTCACCATACCAGGTTCACCGATCCGTCCTGAAGAGCTCCTCCGATGTCCTGATCCAAGCCCAAGCGGGGGGCTGAAGAGGTCCATGATCCGGCTGAAGTCTTCATCCAAGAGGGAGCTGAAGAGGTCCATGATCCGGATGAAGTCTTCATCCAAGCGGGAGCTGAAGAGGTCCATGATCCGGATGAAGTCTTCTATCAACGGCATCTTCAATCTTCTTTCTTCCGGATCCATCTTGCAGACCTCCGACGCGGAACATCCTCTTCTCCCGACGCCTAATAGCCGAATGACGGTTCCTTTAAGGGACGTCATCCAAGATGGCGTCCCTCGAATTCCGATTGGCTGATAGGATTCTATCAGCCAATCGGAATTAAGGTAGGAATATTCTGATTGGCTGATGGAATCAGCCAATCAGAATCAAGTTCAATCCGATTGGCTGATCCAATCAGCCAATCAGATTGAGCTTGCATTCTATTGGCTGATCGGAACAGCCAATAGAATGCGAGCTCAATCTGAATGGCTGATTGGATCAGCCAATCGGATTGAACTTGATTCTGATTGGCTGATTCCATCAGCCAATCAGAATATTCCTACCTTAATTCCGATTGGCTGATAGAATCCTATCAGCCAATCGGAATTCGAGGGACGCCATCTTGGATGACGTCCCTTAAAGGAACCGTCATTCGTCTAGTAGGCGTCGGGAGAAGAGGATGTTCCGCGTCGGAGGTCTGCAAGATGGATCCGGAAGAAAGAAGATTGAAGATGCCGTTGATAGAAGACTTCATCCGGATCATGGACCTCTTCAGCTCCCGCTTGGATGAAGACTTCATCCGGATCATGGACCTCTTCAGCTCCCGCTTGGATGAAGACTTCAGCTGGATCATGGACCTCTTCAGCCCCCCGCTTGGGCTTGGATCAGGACATCGGAGGAGCTCTTCAGGACGGATCGGTGAACCTGGTATGGTGAAGATAAGGTAGGAAGATCTTCAGGGGCTTAGTGTTAGGTTTATTTAAGAGGGGTTTGGGTTAGATTAGGGGTATGTGGGTGGTGGGTTGTAATGTTGGGGGGGGTATTGTATGTTTTTTTTTTTTACAGGCAAAAGAGCTGAACTTCTTGGGGCATGCCCCGCAAAGGGCCCTGTTCAGGGCTGGTAAGGTAAAAAAGCTTTGAACTTTAGTAATTTAGAATAGGGTAGGGCATTTTTTATTTTGGGGGTCTTTGTTATTTTATTAGGGGGCTTAGAGTAGGTGTAATTAGTTTAAAATTGTTGTAATATTTTTCTTATGTTTGTAAATATTTTTTTATTTTTTGTAACTTAGTTCTTTTTTATTTTTTGTACTTTAGCTAGTTTATTTAATTGTATTTATTTGTAGGAATTGTATTTAATTAATTTATTGATAGTGTAGTGTTAGGTTAATTGTAGGTAATTGTAGGTAGTTTATTTAATTAATTTAATGATAGTATAGTGTTAGGTTTAATTGTAACTTAGGTTAGGATTTATTTTACAGGTAATTTTGTAATTATTTTAACTAGGTAGCTATTAAATAGTTCTTAACTATTTAATAGCTATTGTACCTGGTTAAAATAATTACAAAGTTGCCTGTCAAATAAATATTAATCCTAAAATAGCTATAATATAATTATAATTTATATTGTAGCTATATTAGGATTTATTTTACAGGTAAGTATTTATCTTTAAATAGGAATAATTTATTTAATAAGAGATAATTAATTTCGTTAGAAATTATATTTAACTTAGGGGGGTGTTAGTGTTAGGGTTAGACTTAGCTTTAGGGGTTAATACATTTATTAGAATAGCGGTGAGCTCCAGTCGGCAGATTAGGGGTTAATAATTGAAGTTAGGTGTCGGCGATGTTAGGGAGGGCAGATTAGGGGTTAATACTATTTATTATAGGGTTAGTGAGGCGGATTAGGGGTTAATAACTTTATTATAGTAGCGCTCAGGTCCGGTCGGCAGATTAGGGGTTAATAAGTGTTGGCAGGTGGAGGCGACGTTGTGGGGGGCAGATTAGGGGTTAAAAAATATAATATAGGGGTCGGCGATGTTAGGGCAGCAGATTAGGGGTACATAGGGATAATGTAAGTAGCGGCGGTTTACGGAGCGGCAGATTAGGGGTTAATAATAATATGCAGGGGTCAGCGATAGCGGGGGCGGCAGAATAGGGGTTAATAAGTGTAAGGTTAGGGGTGTTTAGACTCGGGGTACATGTTAGGGTGTTAGGTGCAGACGTAGGAAGTGTTTCCGCATAGCAAACAATGGGGCTGCGTTAGGAGCTGAACGCGGCTTTTTTGCAGGTGTTAGGTTTTTTTTCAGCTCAAACAGCCCCATTGTTTCCTATGGGAGAATTGTGTACGAGCACGTTTTTGAGGCTGGCCGCTTGCGTAAGCAACTCTGGTATCGAGAGTTGAAGCTGCGTTAAAAATGCTCTACGCTCCTTTTTTGGAGCCTAACGCAGCCTTTATGTGGACTCTCAATACCAGAGTTATTTTTATGGTGCAGCCAGAAAAAAGCCGGCGTTAGCTACGCGGGTCTTTACCGACAAAACTCCAAATCTAGGCCTAAGGAACTATGCTTAACAAATTTCCTTCCTGTGATGAGAAGTATAGAAAAATATTTCAATTAAAAAACCTTGAAACTAAATTATTTCTAAGGAACTGCAAGTTCCCCCTTGAAGATGGATATAAGCGACAGCTGTAACATTGAATAAAACTCCAAAACATTTCTCCTTTCAGAAGTGGACAGTTCTGAAGGGACCTAAAGAGTCCAAAATAATTATTGGTAACCATGCCTCCTGAGGAAACCAAACTCACTGTGCTCTCCTGGACCTCCATACCGAACCCCAATCCCAGAGAATGGTGTCTGCTGACATTATTTTCCAAGTTAGGCAAATAATAAAGGCCCCCAAAAAAATAATTTGGAAATATTTCCACCAGAACAGAGATTGTCTCACTGAAGAATCCCTTAGGGATCTTTGAGATAGCGGAGTGAAATTTTTGCACTATTGTAGAAGCATGCAAAGTTGAAAAGGTCTCATATGAAACCATGCAAAAGGAAGAAAATCCAATGCTGCAAATAACAAACTTAACACTTCCATACATTCAGCTACAGATGGTTGGAAATGTAGTGTAGTTTTGAGCAAACTAACTGTAACTTTGATCTCTGAACTGTTAGAGAAAGCTGCATAGTCACTGAGTCTATAATGGCTCCTAGAAAAGAGGAGGAAAAGATAAAAGAGAAAGAAAACGGGGGGCGGAGCTTGGCCATTCAGAGAAATGGCCGCGTAGTGCAATAGCTCCTAGGCCCTAAGTTATCAAACCCAGCAGTCATACCCGACCTATGCCTCAAATACTGCTCCACATCAAAGGCGACAGCCCTCTGAGCCTGGACCAACATTCCAACAGCCGCAAACCCCTCTTGTCAACACCGGGCCCGCTTACAACACCGGGCGACGCCCGGACCTGGGGGAGAGGACGACACGCGCTCAGGCCTCAGCGGCGCCAGGGTTGGGAACAACCCAGCGAGACACAACGCAGCAATCCAGCGGCTGCCGCCACCCGCCAACGACCTTACACGCCAAAGCCCATCACAGCTCTGCAGGTGTGGCTCTCTCCCAAGGCGTGACTTACATACCGGGGCAGTAAGGTAAGAAGGCACGCACTACAGGCCTTGGGCGGCAACGGACTCAATCACCTACAGCACCGCTGCATAGCAATCCACCACAGCACAGGGGAGCTCAGGGACTAATCACCCCACAAGACTACCAGAGCCCTCAGTGGGGAGGGAGTACACCCTCTGCATCCAGACAGACGCTGAAACAAGGGGCATATCTGCATAGCCCACAGCGGTCACTGCGCACCACTTGGGGTGATTTATTTTTACTCTTGCCGCTGCACTTCACTAAACTGTCGGCTCCCCTGTCCTCAAAGCCACAGACACTAGAGACAGTACGCCTGCACAGTTCCCTTTAGGCAGCATTTACACTCAGGTGACCCTTGAGCTGCAGCGTTTAAAAGGCAGACCACAGGACAGCAGCCCCTTAAAGTGTGCAAGAGAAAAAGCACAAAAGCCAGCACAAACTCATTTGCTTTATAAACTTTCTCTCTGGCTTCTAGCAATCCAAAAAGAGCGGCCAGTCCTCACCCATTCTAGCCTTTATCATATCATACAAAAAGCAGACCACAGGACAGCAGCCCCTTAAAGTGTGCAGGGAGAAAAAAGCCCAAACGTCAGCACAAACACCCTTGACTTATAAACTTTATTTTTGGCCTGTGACAACCCTAAAAGAGCAGCCAGTCACCATCCACACCAACCCTCATCATATCACGCCAGCATGCCAGGGAAAAAAACAACTAGGCTGGACAACATATCACAACCCAGGACCATGCAGCAGTTCTTAAAACAACCTGAACCCACACCAAAGCTAATACAACAAGCTTCAGACAGCACCGTGCCTGCCACTAGTCCACAGCCCAGTGCTCAGACTGTGAACCCTGCCCTTGACACTGCTCAGCAAATCACTAGAGAGGACCTTAAATCTTTATGTTCCAAAGAAGATTTTAAAGAAATGCTTACTGAAGTAAAAGGTTGGTATGGCGACCTCAAAAGGGACTTATCAAGGGTAACGCAGAGAGTCACCAACTTAGAAGAAAATCACAATACAACCAGTAATGATATCAACCATATGTCCCGCCTTCTTTATGATCAAGAAGAAACCATATACAACTTACTAGAGAAGGTTGAGGACCTAGACAACAGGGGCAGGAGGAATAATTTGAGAGTTCGAGGGATTCCAGAATCCATTCATCCAGGAGCCCTGGAGGGTTGCCTACATGACCTGTTTCATACGTTAAAAAGTGACGAGAATGCCCCTGAGGTAACTATTGAGAGAGCACACAGGGCCCTCAGGGCAAAGCCTCCACCTAAAGCACCCCCTAGGGACGTCATCCTGAAGCTGTTGCATTTCAGGGACAAGGAGGACATCCTAAAACACTCAAGGCAAAAACAGGATCTCACGCATGCAGGCAACCGTATCCAGATCTTTACAGACCTGAGCCCCACGACACTCCAGAAAAGAAGGGAACTGAACCACATAACCACAGTGCTCCGAGAGAAGAAGATCGCCTACCGCTGGGGGTTTCCGGTCAGCATCATCGCCAATAACGGCAACACCACAGCTATCTACAAAGCCCAAGATGACTTACCTCGTTTTTGCGAGGCATTACAGATACACATCCAGATAGAGGACCAAACAAAGGTCGGCTCTACACCGAGGCCCCCCTCAGGGATCCGGGTGCGACCCGCACCTACATTCAACAACGAATGGGGCTCCCACAAACACCCCTCACTAGTGACTGTCGCTGATGATGTGGAGGAACCACATCAACACTTCGACTGCTCGCCCCTACGGCCCAGGCTAGGGGTCAGTTCCTGAATCAAGGCAACAGGTCGTATATAATATAATGTTATCTTTAAATTTACTTTTTCAAATGCTGGGTTTGATGACGGGGATACTACCCTAATTTGTTAGTTACCTATTTTGCTAGTTAACTGTTATCACTGATTGCTGCTTTTATAGTTTTCTAGAGTTAATCTTTTTATATAACATCGGCTCCCACAGTGAGGTAGCCGTAATGTTATTATACCACAACTATTTGTAAACTCACCCCTCCTTTTTTCACCCACTCTACTCCCCCCCCTTCTCTTTCCCCGCCCCTCTTTTTCCATCCCACCTTCTATCCACCACCGCACACAGGGCTGGAGAGACCTAGACACCATTCATACCACAGACTTACAGAAGAAGTAGGGCTTACAGATTAGACAGACACTGCCCAGCCTCCAGTACGCCTGCACGCTAACAAACAGACTAAGCGCAACCGCAGTACTCTGGTGCTGCTTAGCCAGACTTACTAAACCCCAGAAACATGCAGCCGCGCCCCATTAAATTCATAACCATTAATGCCAAAGGGCTTAATAGCCCTGAAAAGAGATCGGTTGCTTTCACACAGCTACACAAAGCAGGAGGGGATATTATTTGTATCCAAGAGACACACTTCAAAAGAGGGAGGGAACCAAGGTACATCACTCACAGGTATAACACCTTCTATCTGGCATCGGGCGGTTCTAAGAAAGGCGGGGTGGGTATTTTCGTCAGGAATTCGATCCCCTTCCAACCAACCAAGGTTTTTAAAGACCCCAACGGATCCTACCTATTAGTGGTGGGAATTCTGTTTAACTCTTACATCACAATAGCCAATGCCTACCTGCCAAATCAAGGTCAACATACCATATTCAAACAGCTGACACAACTGATTCTGGAACACACGAGAGGTATATTACTCTTGGCGGGCGACCTTAATCTACCTTTGGACCCCTCCCTTGACACCTCATCAGGGAAAACCACTACACCGCACAGAATAATCAGAACTGTCAACTCACAACTCCGCTCACTAAAATTACATGACATATGGAGATCTTTACACCCAGACACGCGGGACTACACCTTCTTTTCACATCCACACCACGTCTACACCAGAATTGACTACCTCATAACAGACCAATTAGGCCTCTCACTGATTGACAACGCCAATATACTGCCAATTACCTGGTCAGATCACGCCCCCATACAATGCACACTCGACTGGCCAGATGTACCCATAAAACCCTACATCTGGAGACTTGACGACCATACGCTAGACAACCCTTTACACAAACTGGCCATCGATACCACCTTACGGCAGTACTTCAACGAAAACCCACTAGACGCTCTGCCTACCTCCACGACATGGGAAGCACACAAATGTGTGGCAAGGGGGGAATTCATAAGACTTAAAGCCACAGAAACCAAACAAAATAGACAATTTCTGAACTCATCTTTGTCTCAGATTCGATACTGGGAGTCTGAGTTAAAGAAGAACACATCATCTACCACAATATTAAAGTCCCTAAACACAGTTAAGACTGAACTGAATAACCACCTTATCAAAGAATATCAGAGTAAGGCCTCAATGCTACAACAAAAATACTTTGAGATGAGTGATAAAATAGGCCCCTCACTAGCCAAGGCGCTGAAGCGCAAACAGTTAAGCACGCATATACACTCTCTTACAGATGCATTAGGGCACACACAGAAAGACAGCATGAAAATAGCTGAGACTTTCCGACGATATTACGAAGCACTTTACAACATCACCAACAAAAGCCCACAGCCACACATAGACGCATATCTAAGGGACATCCAGCTGCCCACACTCTCTCAAGAGGACTCAGAACAATTAGACAGACCGATAACAGCTGACGAAATTAAATTAGCAATCAAGAGTATGCCAAATGGAAAGAGCCCTGGACCTGATGGACTGGGGGTAAAATATTACAAAGACTTTGCACATCACTTACTAGCACCCCTTACACTCCTATTCAACTCGATGCTGACAGAGGGGGGATTCACAGATCAGATGCTGGAGGCAAACATCACTGTCCTCCCCAAGCAGGGCAAAACCCCAGATAGGCCAGAAAATTTCCGCCCGATCTCGCTCCTCAACGTGGACGTAAAGATCTATGCCAAGGTATTAGCCAACAGAATCAATAAGATTCTACCTGCGCTGATACACCCTGATCAGGTGGGATTCGTGCCAGGGACAGAGGCGCGCGATAATATGCTGAAAGTGTTACAGCTTGTATCACACGCACAGCATCAGAGCACACCTCTCATACTGGTCTCGACTGACGCTGAAAAGGCGTTCGACCGTGTTCACTGGCCTTTTCTGAAGGCGGTACTAGCCAGAATGAAGTTTAGCGAAACCTTTATCAGACAGATATTTGCTCTCTATGAAAACCCCTCGGCTAGAGTAAAAGTCAACGGCCTACTGTCAGATAGATTTCACATCAGAAACGGGACCAGGCAGGGATGCCCACTCTCGCCGATTCTATTCTCTATTTCAATAGAGGCTTTAGCACAGAAAATTAGAGAAGACCCTCTGATTTCGGGTATTAAAACCAAATCAAGTACACACAAATTGGCATTATACGCCGATGACGTCCTACTGACACTCTCCGACATAGAGACCTCCCTCCCCAGAGTTCTAAGCACCTTTAGTGAGTACAGCCGATTCTCTAACTTCCACCTCAACGTGGCTAAATCAGAGATATTGAACATCACATACAACACAGAGGCACTGACCACAACACTAGGCACTTGCCCCTTGAGATTACAACAAGATAAGCTCAAATACCTAGGGATATACATCTCCCCAGACGTCCAAACTGTTTTCCAAGAAAACTACAAATGTTTAGAAACCACACTGACAGCGGACCTGTCTAGATGGAAGAACAAATCTATTTCCTGGCTAGGACGAATAAATGTCGTCAAGATGAACGTGCTACCCAGACTGCTTTACATTCTCCAAACGACACCGATTCCCCTCCCAAGGAATTACCTACAAAAAATACAGAACTTAATTGAACAATACATTTGGGGAGGGATCAGACCAAGGGTAACCAGGAGAACTTTGTATCTGCCCAGGGACAGAGGGGGCCTGGGGGTCCCAAACATACTAACATACAAACAGGCAATCACGCTGAGTAGACTGCTGGACTGGTGTTCTAATGACCCCAACAAAGAATGGGTACGATTGGACTGTGATATCTTAGACACAAACAACGCAGGCTTAGGTGCCTGGATGCTAGAAAAGGACAGACACACAGCCACAACAAAGTACCCCCTGTTGATAGACTTCTACTTCACATGGGACAAGATAATAAATACCACATCTCATATAACAACTAGATATTCACCACTAACTCCAATCTATCAGAACGCCGCACTGCCCTGGAACTTACCTGATAACAGAACCACTACCGACACACCCCTGAAAGACTATGTCTTCAGGTCTCTGACCGACGGACAGAGGCTCAAGACACTGACGGACATCTCGGAGGAACAACCTCACCTGATGCTGAGCTGGTACTGACACATGCGGTTGAACCATTACCTCATGACACATAAACACAGACCCTGCTTAACCAGAACACCCACCACCTTTGAGACCTTATGTCTAAAGGGCACGCCAACAGCCCATGCAATCTCATTACTCTACAAACTGTTATTGATAGATGACGCCCAGACACTCCCTTCCTACACAAAGATGTGGGAAAAGGAGTGGCAGACCGAGATAGGTTATGAGGACTGGCAGAACGCTTTCTTAGTGACCAAATCAGCATCAATCTCTATGAGAGTGCAGGAATCCAGCCTCAAATGCCTAGCAAGGTGGTACCTCACACCCAGCAGGCTGCAGAAGATCTACAAACAGGCCTCAGGCAAATGTTGGAGGGACTGCGGCGCAGTTGGCACCCCAACACACATATGGTGGGACTGCCCCATGCTAGATGAATTCTGGGTCAGAGTCCTCAATCACATAGAACTAGTCCTGGGGAAATCCCTGCAGAACAGCCCAAAAACATTACTGTACCTTTCACTACCCAAATTAACCTGCAAAGCAAATAAGGCACTATTGTTAGTTATGCTAAATGGAGCCAAACTACTGATCCCAAAGCATTGGAAATCTAGAATCACACCGACCCTTCAGGAGTGGCGAGAACAAGTAGACACACTGCTATGCCTAGAAAGATACCACCACACCCGGCAAGGGACTGTAGACACACACGAGATGATGCTGGAGAGCTGGGCAGCACATAGACAACAGATAGTATAGGATAAGACAGACCACAATCTGGACATCTGACTCCCCCACTGACGCCTCCCCCTCCTCCCCCCCTCTTTCTCTGCCCCCTCTCTCCACCTTCTCTCATTACCTCCGCCTATCCTCCACGAGACATGCACAAGCGAACCGCAAACAACCCCAGATAATGGGAACACAGCAAAGTGAATATCTGCACAAACTCTCCCAAATGGCTCAATGGAGACATACACCCCCCCTCCCCTCCTTTCTCCTTTCCCCTCACCCCTTCTGGCTCCCTGTCCTCTGGTAACCCTAGCCTATGATGGTATAATTTTGTGTGGAATGGACATAGAGCACCAGGGACAATGCACTAATGGACTCTTGGACTTTCATTACCTAAGTGCTTTTTGAACTTTGAACTGTGTCCTAATCCCTTGGGAATTAAACTTTACCTGCTCTATGAACGGTTAATAATTTACCATGCTAAGGGGTGCCAGGGGTAGAATGATTTTCTTGTGTTAGCATTTTTCCGTTACACTTTGTAAAGCTATGTTTGAATAACTTTGTATTCACATTTACCTTGGAAAAACTGAAAAGCTTGTAACTACTTGAATTTCCTTTAATAAAGCTCTTTTGAAAAAAAAAAAAAAAAAAAAGAGAAAGAAAACTCTTATATGAATTAACTAACAATGTTTGAGACGAAAACAACAGTAGAATTTTGATATGAAATATAGCTGAAAGAAAAAATGGAGCCTGAACCAATATGTTGTCCAGGTATATAGCCACTGAACTACATTACTACAGTACGTATTAGAGACAAAATAAAAAAAAGAAGCTGGAGATAGTCTAGGAATAGAAATGAATGCATCTTTCAAATTAAACACTGAAATAAATTGACCCTGTTGTATAAGGGGTGGAATTGTCTAGATTATTACAACTTTGAAATGTTGGTCGAAAAATTGCCTCTTTCTTGTGAATAATCAAAAAGGATGGAAGAAAACATCCTTGGTCTTGTTACAAAAATAAACTATAGGTAATAAAATTCAGAAAGTCTTTTGGAAAGTGAGACAGAAAACACCTTCTTCAAAAAGGCCTTCATTCACCTATTCAGTAATCCTGGGAAAGAATATGGATTGTTGCTATACATTCATGTTGATTTGGAAGAGGAAGAAGGCTCATAGGATTTCTGGCCTTGTTCCATTTGGATTATACCTCCAAGAAGATCTGGAAGATTTAGGTCATTGTAAGGAGGAGTAAGACTTTTGATTATCGACAAAAAGAATGAAAAAAAACTTTTTTCCCCCTATTTTCCCGAGGGAGAAAAGTTAATTTTCCTCCAGACACAGAGGAAAGAACATCAAGACTAGGCCCTAATAAATTCTTCCTTGAAAATGAAAGATTAAAGTCTATCTTTTGACACTATTCTTGTAAGCACTGCTAAAGTTATATACTTCGAATAAAATCAAATTATGTCAAAAATGGGACCACAAATTAGTCAACTTAAGAAGTTTCAAATGATTTTGAAAAACAGAATTTATGCTTACCGGATAAATTACTTTCTCCAACGGTGTGTCCGGTCCACGGCGTCATCCTTACTTGCGGGAATATCTCTTCCCCAACAGGAAATGGCAAAGAGTCCCAGCAAAGCTGGCCATATAGTCCCTCCTAGGCTCCGCCCACCCCAGTCATTCGACCGACGGACAGGAGGAAAAAATAGGAGAAACCATAGGGTGCCGTGGTGACTGTAGTTAGAGAAAATAATTCATCAAACCTGATTAAAAAACCAGGGCGGGCCGTGGACCGGACACACCGTTGGAGAGAGTAATTTATCCGGTAAGCATAAATTCTGTTTTCTCCAACATTGGTGTGTCCGGTCCACGGCATCATCCTTACTTGTGGGAACCAATACCAAAGCTTTAGGACACGGATGAAGGGAGGGAGCAAATCAGGTTACCTAAACGGAAGGCACCACGGCTTGCAAAACCTTTCTCCCAAAAATAGCCTCCGAAGAAGCAAAAGTATCAAATTTGTAAAATTTGGCAAAAGTGTGCAGTGAAGACCAAGTCGCTGCCTTACATATCTGATCAACAGAAGCCTCGTTCTTGAAGGCCCATGTGGAAGCCACAGCCCTAGTGGAGTGAGCTGTGATTCTTTCAGGAGGCTGCCGTCCGGCAGTCTCATAAGCCAATCGGATGATGCTTTTAAGCCAAAAGGAAAGAGAGGTAGAAGTTGCTTTTTGACCTCTCCTTTTACCAGAATAGACGACAAACAGAGAAGATGTTTGTCTGAACTCTTTTGTAGCTTCTAAGTAGAATTTTAGAGCACGGACTACATCTAAATTGTGTAGCAAACGTTCCTTCTTTGAAACTGGATTCGGACACAAAGAAGGTACAACTATCTCCTGGTTAATATTTTTGTTGGAAACAACCTTTGGAATAAAACCAGGCTTAGTACGCAAAACAACCTTATCTGAATGGAACACCAGATAGGGCGGAGTACACTGCAGAGCAGATAACTCAGAAACTCTTCTAGCAGAAGAAATAGCAACCAAAAACAAAACTTTCCAAGATAACAACTTAATAACTATGGAATGTAAGGGTTCAAACGGAATCCCTTGAAGAACTGAAAGAACTAGATTTAAACTCCAGGGAGGAGTCAAAGGTCTGTAAACAGGCTTGATTCTAACCAGAGCCTGAACAAATGCTTGAACATCTGGCACAGCTGCCAGTCGTTTGTGTAGTAAGACAGATAAAGCAGAAATCTGTCCTTTTAGAGAACTCGCAGATAATCCTTTATCCAAACCTTCTTGTAGAAAGGAAAGGATCTTAGGAATTTTTACCTTATTCCATGGGAATCCCTTAGATTCACACCAGCAGATATATCTTTTCCATATTTTATGGTAAATTTTTCTAGTTACCGGTTTTCTGGCTTGAACCAGAGTATCTATCACAGAATCTGAAAACCCACGCTTTGATAGAATCAAGCGTTCAATCTCCAAGCCGTCAGCTGGAGGGAGACCAGATTTGCATGTTCGAATGGACCCTGCATAAGAAGATCCTATCTCAAAGGTAGCTTCCATGGTGGAGCCGATGACATATTGACCAGGTCTGCATACCAAGTCCTGCGTGGCCACGCAGGAGCTATCAAGATCACCGAGGCCCTCTCCTGCGTGATCCTGGCTACCAGCCTGGGAATGAGAGGAAACGGTGGAAACACATAAGCTAGGTTGAAGGTCCAAGGCGCTACTAGTGCATCCACTAGAGTCGCCTTGGGATTCCTGGATCTGGACCCGTAGCAAGGAACCTTGAAGTTTTGACGAGACGCCATCAGATCCATATCTGGAATGCCCCATAATTGCGTCAACTGGGCAAAGATCTCCGGGTGGAGTTCCCACTCCCCCGGATGGAATGTCTGACGACTCAAGTAATCCGCTTCCCAGTTTTCCACACCTGGGATGTGGATCGCAGATAGGTGGCAGGAGTGATCCTCCACCCATTGTATTATTTTGGTCACTTCTTTCATCGCCAGGGAACTCCTTGTTCCCCCCTGATGATTGATATAAGCAACAGTCGTCATGTTGTCTGATTGAAATCTTATGAATCTGGCCTTTGCTAGCTGAGGCCAAGCCCTGAGAGCATTGAATATCGCTCTTAGTTCCAGAATGTTTATCGGGAGAAGAGACTCTTCCCGAGACCATAGTCCCTGAGCTTTCAGGGATTCCCAGACCGCGCCCCAGCCCACTAGACTGGCGTTGGTCGTGACGATGACCCACTCTGGTCTGCGGAAGGTCATTCCCTGGGATAGGTGGTCCAGGGTTAGCCACCAACGGAGTGAGTCTCTGGTCTTCTGATCTACTTGAATCACTGGAGACAAGTCTGTATAGTCCCCATTCCACTGTTTCAGCAGGCACAGTTGTAATGGTCTTAGATGAATTCGCGCAAAAGGAACTATGTCCATTGCGGCAACAATCAACCCTACTACTTCCATGCACTGAGCTATGGAAGGACGTGGAACAGAATGAAGAACTTGACAAGCGCTTAGAAGTTTTGACTTTCTGACATCTGTCAGAAAAATCCTCATTTCTAAAGAATCTATTATTGTTCCCAAGAAGGGAACTCTTGTCGACGGAGACAGAGAACTTTTTTCTATGTTCACCTTCCATCCGTGAGATCTGAGAAAGGCCAGAACGATGTCTGTATGAGCCTTTGCCTTTGAAAGGGACGATGCTTGTATTAGAATGTTGTCCAAGTATGGTACTACTGCAATGCCCCTCGGTCTTAGAACCGCTAGAAGGGACCCGAGTACCTTTGTGAAAATCCTTGGAGCAGTGGCTAACCCGAATGGGAGGGCCACAAACTGGTAATGTTTGTCCAGAAAGGCGAACCTTAGGAACTGATGATGTTCTTTGTGGATAGGAATATGTAGGTACGCATCCTTTAGATCCACGGTAGTCATAAATTGACCTTCCTGGATTGTAGGTAGAATCGTTCGAATGGTTTCCATTTTGAACGATGGTACTCTGAGAAATTTGTTTAGGATTTTTAAATCCAGAATTGGTCTGAAGGTTCCCTCTTTTTTGGGAACTACGAACAGATTTGAGTAAAATCCCATTCCTTGTTCCGCCATTGGAACTGGGTGTATCACTCCCATCTTTAACAGGTCTTCTACACAATGTAAGAATGCCTGTCTCTTTATTTGGTTTGAGGATAAATGAGACATGTGAAACCTTCCCCTTGGGGGTAGTTCCTTGAATTCCAGAAGATAACCCTGAGAAACTATTTCTAGCGTCCAGGGATCCTGAACATCTCTTGCCCAAGCCTGAGCAAAGAGAGAGAGTCTGCCCCCCACTAGATCCGGTCCCGGATCGGGGGCTACTCCTTCATGCTGTTTTGTTAGCAGCAGCAGGCTTCTTGGCCTGCTTACCCTTGTTCCAGCCTTGCATCGGTTTCCAGGCTGGTTTGGTCTGTGAAGCATTACCCTCTTGCTTAGAGGATGCAGAATTAGAGGCCGGTCCGTTCCTGAAATTACGAAAGGAACGAAAATTAGACTTATTCTTGGCTTTGAAATGCCTATCTTGTGGGAGGGCGTGGCCCTTTCCCCCAGTGATGTCTGAGATAATCTCTTTCAATTCTGGCCCAAAGAGAGTTTTACCCTTGAAGGGGATATTAAGCAATTTTGTCTTGGATGATACATCCGCTGACCAAGACTTTAGCCAAAGCGCTCTGCGCGCCACAATTGCAAACCCTGATTTTTTTGCCGCTAATCTAGCTAATTGCAAAGCGGCATCTAAAATAAAAGAATTAGCCAACTTAAGTGGTGAACTCTGTCCATAACCTCCTCATAAGGAGTTTCTCTACTGAGCGACTTTTCTAGTTCCTCGAACCAGAACCACGCTGCTGTAGTGACAGGAACAATGCACGAAATGGGTTGCAGAAGGTAACCTTGCTGTACAAAAATCTTTTTAAGCAAACCCTCCAATTTTTTATCCATAGGATCTTTGAAAGCACAATTATCCTCGATAGGAATAGTAGTGCGCTTGTTTAGAGTAGAAACTGCCCCCTCGACCTTAGGGACTGTCCTCCATAAGTCCTTTCTTGGGTCGACCATAGGAAATAATTTCTTAAATATAGGAGGGGGGACAAAAGGTATGCCGGGCTTCTCCCACTCCTTATTCACTATGTCCGCCACACGCTTGGGTATAGGAAAAGCGTCGGGGTGCACCGGAACCTCTAGAAACTTGTCCATCTTGCATCATTTTTCTGGAATGACCAGGTTGTCACAATCATCCAGAGTAGATAACACCTCCTTAAGCAGTGCGCGGAGATGCTCTAATTTAAATTTAAATGTCACAACATCAGGTTCAGCTTGTTGAGAAATTTTTCCTGAATCTGAAATTTCCCCATCTGACAAAACCTCCCTCATGGCCACTTCAGATTGGTGTGAGGGTATGACAGAACAATTATCATCAGCGCCCTCCTACTCTTCAGTGTTTAAAACAGAGCAATCGCGCTTTCTCTGATATGCAGGCATTTTGGATAAAATATTTGCTATGGAGTTATCCATTACTGCCGTCAATTGTTGCATAGTAATAAGCATTGGCGCGCTAGAAGTACTAGGGGCCTCCTGCGTGGGCAAAACTGGTATAGACACAGAAGGAGATGATGTAGAACCATGTCTACTCCCTTCATCTGATGAATCATCTTGGGCAATTTCATTATCTGTGGCAGTACTGTCCTTACTTTGTTTGGACGCTATGGCACAATTATCACACAATTTTGAAGGGGGAGACACATTGACTTTCATACATATAGAACATAGCTTATCTGAAGGTACAGACATGTTAAACAGGCTTAAACTTGTCAATAAAGCACAAAAACCGTTTTAAAACAAAACCGTTACTGTCTCTTTAAATTTTAAACAGAGCGCACTTTATTACTGAATATGTGAAAAAGTATGAAGGAATTGTTCAAAATTTACCAAAATTTCACCACAGTGTCTTAAAGCATTCAAAGTATTGCACACCAATTTTCAGAGCTTTAACCCTTAAAATAATTTTAACCCCTCTACAGTCCCAGCTACAGCCTTTGCTGCGACTTTACCAAACCCAGGGGGGAATACGATACCAAATGAAGCCTTCTAGGAGCTTTCCCAACTACTTTCAGATCCTCACACATGCATCTGCATGTCTTGCTCTCAAAAGTAACTGCGCAGTAATGGCGCGAAAATGAGGCTCAGCCTACAACTGGGAAGGCCCTTCCTGACTGGAAAAGGTGTCTAACACAGTGCCTGACGTTAAAAAACATTCCCCAAGTTTATAAGTGTGAATTACCAGCATAAACATGTATAAAATGCCCAAATAAAGCAATCGATTTTGCCCATAAAAGTGTCTACCATTTTTATAGCCCATATTAAGCCCTTTATTCTGTTTGAGACTAAGAAAATGGCTTACCGGTCCCCATGAGGGCAAATGACAGCCTTCCAGCATTACACAGTCTTGTTAGAAATATGGCTAGTCATACCTTAAGCAGAAAAGTCTGCTAACTGTTTCCCCCAACTGAAGTTACTTCATCTCAACAGTCCTATGTGGAAACAGCAAACGATTTTAGTTACTGTCTGCTAAAATCATCTTCCTCTCACAAACAGAATTCTTCATCTTTTTCTGTTTCAGAGTAAATAGTACATTACAGCACTATTTTAAAATAACAAACTCTTGATAGTAGAATAAAAAACTACAACTAAACACCACATACTCTTAACCATCTCCGTGGAGATGTTGCCTGTGCAACGGCAAAGAGAATGACTGGGGTGGGCGGAGCCTAGGAGGGACTATATGGCCAGCTTTGCTGGGACTCTTTGCCATTTCCTGTTGGGGAAGAGATATTCCCGCAAGTAAGGATGACGCCGTGGACCGGTGGTACTCTGAGAAATTTGTTTAGGATTTTTAAATCCAGAATTGGTCTGAAGGTTCCCTCTTTTTTGGGAACTACGAACAGATTTGAGTAAAATCCCATTCCTTGTTCCGCCATTGGAACTGGGTGTATCACTCCCATCTTTAACAGGTCTTCTACACAATGTAAGAATGCCTGTCTCTTTATTTGGTTTGAGGATAAATGAGACATGTGAAACCTTCCCCTTGGGGGTAGTTCCTTGAATTCCAGAAGATAACCCTGAGAAACTATTTCTAGCGTCCAGGGATCCTGAACATCTCTTGCCCAAGCCTGAGCAAAGAGAGAGAGTCTGCCCCCCACTAGATCCGGTCCCGGATCGGGGGCTACTCCTTCATGCTGTTTTGTTAGCAGCAGCAGGCTTCTTGGCCTGCTTACCCTTGTTCCAGCCTTGCATCGGTTTCCAGGCTGGTTTGGTCTGTGAAGCATTACCCTCTTGCTTAGAGGATGCAGAATTAGAGGCCGGTCCGTTCCTGAAATTACGAAAGGAACGAAAATTAGACTTATTCTTGGCTTTGAAATGCCTATCTTGTGGGAGGGCGTGGCCCTTTCCCCCAGTGATGTCTGAGATAATCTCTTTCAATTCTGGCCCAAAGAGAGTTTTACCCTTGAAGGGGATATTAAGCAATTTTGTCTTGGATGATACATCCGCTGACCAAGACTTTAGCCAAAGCGCTCTGCGCGCCACAATTGCAAACCCTGATTTTTTTGCCGCTAATCTAGCTAATTGCAAAGCGGCATCTAAAATAAAAGAATTAGCCAACTTAAGTGGTGAACTCTGTCCATAACCTCCTCATAAGGAGTTTCTCTACTGAGCGACTTTTCTAGTTCCTCGAACCAGAACCACGCTGCTGTAGTGACAGGAACAATGCACGAAATGGGTTGCAGAAGGTAACCTTGCTGTACAAAAATCTTTTTAAGCAAACCCTCCAATTTTTTATCCATAGGATCTTTGAAAGCACAATTATCCTCGATAGGAATAGTAGTGCGCTTGTTTAGAGTAGAAACTGCCCCCTCGACCTTAGGGACTGTCCTCCATAAGTCCTTTCTTGGGTCGACCATAGGAAATAATTTCTTAAATATAGGAGGGGGGACAAAAGGTATGCCGGGCTTCTCCCACTCCTTATTCACTATGTCCGCCACACGCTTGGGTATAGGAAAAGCGTTGGGGTGCACCGGAACCTCTAGAAACTTGTCCATCTTGCATCATTTTTCTGGAATGACCAGGTTGTCACAATCATCCAGAGTAGATAACACCTCCTTAAGCAGTGCGCGGAGATGCTCTAATTTAAATTTAAATGTCACAACATCAGGTTCAGCTTGTTGAGAAATTTTTCCTGAATCTGAAATTTCCCCATCTGACAAAACCTCCCTCATGGCCACTTCAGATTGGTGTGAGGGTATGACAGAACAATTATCATCAGCGCCCTCCTACTCTTCAGTGTTTAAAACAGAGCAATCGCGCTTTCTCTGATATGCAGGCATTTTGGATAAAATATTTGCTATGGAGTTATCCATTACTGCCGTCAATTGTTGCATAGTAATAAGCATTGGCGCGCTAGAAGTACTAGGGGCCTCCTGCGTGGGCAAAACTGGTATAGACACAGAAGGAGATGATGTAGAACCATGTCTACTCCCTTCATCTGATGAATCATCTTGGGCAATTTCATTATCTGTGGCAGTACTGTCCTTACTTTGTTTGGACGCTATGGCACAATTATCACACAATTTTGAAGGGGGAGACACATTGACTTTCATACATATAGAACATAGCTTATCTGAAGGTACAGACATGTTAAACAGGCTTAAACTTGTCAATAAAGCACAAAAACCGTTTTAAAACAAAACCGTTACTGTCTCTTTAAATTTTAAACAGAGCGCACTTTATTACTGAATATGTGAAAAAGTATGAAGGAATTGTTCAAAATTTACCAAAATTTCACCACAGTGTCTTAAAGCATTCAAAGTATTGCACACCAATTTTCAGAGCTTTAACCCTTAAAATAATTTTAACCCCTCTACAGTCCCAGCTACAGCCTTTGCTGCGACTTTACCAAACCCAGGGGGGAATACGATACCAAATGAAGCCTTCTAGGAGCTTTTCCAACTACTTTCAGATCCTCACACATGCATCTGCATGTCTTGCTCTCAAAAGTAACTGCGCAGTAATGGCGCGAAAATGAGGCTCAGCCTACAACTGGGAAGGCCCTTCCTGACTGGAAAAGGTGTCTAACACAGTGCCTGACGTTAAAAAACATTCCCCAAGTTTATAAGTGTGAATTACCAGCATAAACATGTATAAAATGCCCAAATAAAGCAATCGATTTTGCCCATAAAAGTGTCTACCAGTTTTATAGCCCATATTAAGCCCTTTATTCTGTTTGAGACTAAGAAAATGGCTTACCGGTCCCCATCAGGGGAAATGACAGCCTTCCAGCATTACACAGTCTTGTTAGAAATATGGCTAGTCATACCTTAAGCAGAAAAGTCTGCTAACTGTTTCCCCCAACTGAAGTTACTTCATCTCAACAGTCCTATGTGGAAACAGCAAACGATTTTAGTTACTGTCTGCTAAAATCATCTTCCTCTCACAAACAGAATTCTTCATCTTTTTCTGTTTCAGAGTAAATAGTACATTACAGCACTATTTTAAAATAACAAACTCTTGATAGTAGAATAAAAAACTACAACTAAACACCACATACTCTTAACCATCTCCGTGGAGATGTTGCCTGTGCAACGGCAAAGAGAATGACTGGGGTGGGCGGAGCCTAGGAGGGACTATATGGCCAGCTTTGCTGGGACTCTTTGCCATTTCCTGTTGGGGAAGAGATATTCCCGCAAGTAAGGATGACGCCGTGGACCGGACACACCAATGTTGGAGAAATCTTCATTTTTCAGAGTCTTCTGAGATTTGCTCAGACAAATTGTAACACCACAAAGCAGACACAACTGCTACAGAAGCAATGTTTGCTGAAAAGTCTTATTGATGAAAGGTTACCAATTTCATGTCCATGTGGTTCCTGAAAAATGTACTATCCTTTAAGGTAATAGTAGTGTGCTTAGCTAAAGTGAATATCAGCATTCTAAAGCTATACATTGGAAGCCGGTAAAGGAAACATCCTACTATATTTAGAGGACAGATAAAAAATTATTTTAATAAGAGACTCAGGAATAGGAAAAACCTCTTGTAACTTAGCAAAAGGTTAAAACCATAAAATCCAGTTGTTTGGAAGCTTTTCCTCAGATAATTTAGGGTCTTGGATGCCTAAACTACATAAAACAAAACAAAGAACTGAGATGTTCAAGCTCAAACATCAAACATGTGCTCTGATCACTAAAAAAAACTCCTGATCATAAAAACTCACCTTCAGAAAACAACCCGAGGTGTCTGAGTCTGAAAATTATAAAGGCAGCCTAAGGCTAGACATAGAACTGTTGCACATACTTGTAGAAGGCATAACTACAGAATGCACAAAACTTGAAATCCTGGAGAACAATCTGAAGCACTGCCTTGTATTGAGAAAAAAGAAGAAGGACGTATTCCTTTAGAAGAAGAGCAGCATTAGACTATATGCCTAATGTGATCTATTCAAGAAATGCAAAGCTGAATTGGCAAAAATCCTGCAAAATAGAAAAAAAAATTATGCATACCTGCAGGAAGCATAGCAGCAACAACAAACAAATAAATAAATGAAGACAACTGCCAATTTTTAATACTGTAAATACATGTAAACATAGTAGAATAAGTTTAAAAGGGAAAACCTCCTTGTGCAATAATACGGCTAGATGACGAGTTTTGCAGTAAGCTGAAAAAGCAGCGTTAACAGGTCCTAACGCTGCTTTTTCACTACTGCTGGTATCACGAGTCTTGCAGGTTTAGGGGCACCGCACACTTTTTTGGCCTTACCGCAAACCGACACGTAAACTTCGTAAAGTCTTTTTTCTATGGGACTTCCATAGCACCAGTATTACGAGTCTGTCCTGGGAGGCCAAAAAGTGAGCGGTATACCCTCTACCTCCAAGATCCCTAACGCATTTTAAAGTCAGGAGTTATGAGTTTTACACTACAACGCCGTAGCATAAAACTCATAACTAAAGTGCTAAAAAGTACACTAACACCCATAAACTACCTATTAACCCCTAAACCAAGGCCCTCCCGCATCGCAAATACTAAAATAAAATTTTTAACCCCTAATCTACCGCTCTGGACATCTCCGCCACTATAATAAACATATTAACCCCTAAACCGCCACACTCCTGCCTCTCAAACATTAGTTAAATATTATTAACCCCTAATCTGCCGCCCCCGACATCGCCGACACCTGCATTATATTTATTAACCCCTAATCTACCACTCCGGACACCGCCGCCACCTACATTATACTTATGAACCCCTAATCTGCTGCCCCCAACATTGCCGACACCTACATTATATTTATTAACCCCTATTCTGCCGCCTCCACTATATTAAATTTATTAACCCCTAAACCTAAGTCTAACCCTAACAACCCCTAACCTAAATATAATTTAAATAAATCTAAATAAAATTACTATCATTAACTACATTATTCCTATTTAAAACTAAATACTTACCTATAAAATAAACACTTAGCTAGCTACAATATAACTAATAGTTACATTGTATCTAGCTTAGGGTTTATTTTTATTTTACAGGCAAGTTTGTATTTATTTTAACTAGGTAGAATAGTTACTAAATAGTTATTAACTATTTAATAACTACCTAGCTAAAATAAATACAAATTTACCTGTAAAATAAAACCTAAACTAAGTTACAATAACACCTAACCTTACACTATAATTAAATAAATTCCCTACATTAAATACAATTAAATAAATTAAATTAGCTAAATCACAAAAAACAAACAAACACTAAATTACAGAAAATAAAAAACAAATTACAAGATCTTTAAACTAATTACACCTAATCTAAGAGCCCTATCAAAATAAAAAAAATCTAGCCTAAACTAAACTACCAATAGCCCTTAAAAGGGCCTTTTGCAGGGCATTGTCCCAAAGAAATCAGCTCTTTTTCCTGTAACAAAAAAATACAAACACCGCCCCCCAATAGTAAAACCCACCACCCACACAACCAACCCCCCAAATAAAATACTAACTAAAAAAACCTAAGCTCCCCATTGCCCTGAAAAGGGCATTTGTATGGGCATTGCCCTTAAAAGGGCATTTAGCTCTATTGCGGCCCAAAGTCCCTAATCTAAAAAATAAACCCACCCAATACACCCAAAAAAATCCTAACACTAACCCCTGAAGATTCACTTACCGGGAGATGTCTTCATCCAAGCGGCAAGATGTCCTCAACGAAGCCGGCAGAAGTGGTCCTCCAGACGGGCAGAAGTGGTCCTCCAGACGGGCAGAAGTCTTCATCCAGACGGCATCTTCTATCTTCATCCTTCCGGCGCGGAGCAGGTCCATCTTCAAGACATCCGACGCAGAGCATCCTCTTCTTCCGACGGATTCTTCGTAATGAATATCACTTTAAGTGACGTCATCCAAGATGGCGTCCCTTAGATTCCGATTGGCTGATAGAATTCTATCAGCCAATTGGAATTAAGGTAGAAAAAATCCTGTTGGCTGATACAATCAGCCAATATGATTGAGCTGGCATTCTATTGGCTGTTCCAAGTTTTTTTAACAGGAAAAAGGGCTGTTTTCTTTGGGGCAATGCCCCACAAAAGGCCCTTTTAAGGGCTATTGGTAGTTTAGGCTAAGGTTTATTTTTTAATTTGGGGGGGCTTTTTTATTTTGATAAGGCTATTAGATTAGGTGTAATTAGTTTAAAGATCTGTAATTTGTTTTTTATTTTCTGTAATTTAGTGTTTTTATAATTTATTTAATTGTATTTTAATGTAGGGAATTTATTTAATTATAGTGTAAGGTTAGGTGTTAGTGTAACTTAGGTTAGGTTTTATTTTACAGGTCAATTTGTATTTATTTTAGCTAGGTAGTTATTAAATAGTTAATAACTATTTAGTAACTATTATACCTAGTTAAAATAAATACAAATTTGCCTGTAAAATAAAAATAAACCCTAAGCTAGATACACTGTAACTATTAGTTATATTGTATCTATCTTAGGGTTTATTTTATAGGTAAGTATTTAGTTTTAAATAGGAATAATGTAGTTCATGATAGTAATTTTATTTAGATTTATTTAAATTATATTTAAATTAGGGGGTGTTAGGGTTAGACTTAGGTTTAGGGGTTAATAAATTTAATATAGTGGCGGCGGCAGATAAGGGGTTAATAAGTGTAGGTAGGTTGAGGCGACATTGGGGGCGGCAGATTAGGGGTTAATAAATATAATGTAGGTGTCGGCGATGTTGGGGGAAACAGATTAGGGGTTCATAAGTATAATGTAGGTGGCAGCGGTGTCCGGAGCGGCAAATTAGGGGTTAATAAATATAATGCAGGTGTCGGCGATGCCGGGGGCGGCAGATTAGGGGTTAATAAGTGTAAGATTAGGTGTGTTTAGACTCGGGGTTCATGTTAGGGTGTTAGGTGTAAACATAAAATGTGTTTCCCCATAGGAATGAATGGGGCTGCGTTACTGAGTTTTACGCTGCTTTTTGGCAGGTGTTAGACTTTTTGTCAGCCGGCTCTCCCCATTGATGTCTATGGGAAATTGTGCACGAGCACGTACGACCAGCTCACCACTGACTTAAGCAGCGCTGGTATTGAAGTGAAGTTTGGAGCTCAATTTTGCTCTACGCTAATAACGCCGGGTTTCAGAAAACCTGTAATACCATCGCTGTAGGTAAGTGAGCGGTGACAATAAACTGCTCGTTATCCTAACGCAAAACTCGTAATCTCGCCGATAGTAAATAATAATTACACACTGCAAAAAAATAAGATTTATGCTTACCTTATAAATGCATTTCTTTTCAGATATAGTAAGGTTCATCAATTACTGTTGGGAATACCACTCCTGGCCTGCAAGAGGAGGCAAAGAGCACCACAGCAAAGCTGATAAATATCACTTCCCTACCCTTAGCCCCCAGTCATTCAACCAAAGGTAAATGGAGAAAATGAAGTAACACAAGGTGCAGAGGTGCCTGAAGTTAGTTAAAAATAACTGTCTTCAATAAATAGGGTGGGGCCGTGGACTCACCATATCCGAAAAGAAATGGATTTATCAGGTAAGCATAAATCTTATTTTCTTTTCTAAGATATGGTGAGTCCACAGGTTCATCAATTACTGTGGGAATCAATACCCAAGCTGGAGGACACAGATGAACAGGGAGGGACAAGACAGGTAGACCTAAACAGAAGGCACCACCGCTTGAAGAACCTTTCTCCCAAAAGAAGCCTCAGCCGAGGCAAAAGTATAAAAATTTGGAAAATTTTGGAAAAAGTATGCAGAGAAGACCAAGTTGCTGCCTTGCAAATTTGTTCCACAGAAGCTTCATTTTTTAAAGCCCACGAAGAGGATACAGTCCTAGTAGAATGAGCCATAATTCTCTCAGGAGGCTGCTGTCCAGCAGTCTCTTAAGCAAAACAAATTATACTTCTCATCCATAGAGAAAGAGAAGTAGCAGAAGCCTTCAGACCTTTACGTTTCCCAGAGAAACAAACAAAGCAGAAGACTGGCAAAATTCCTTGGTCGCCTCTAAATAAAATTTTAAAGCACGTGCAACATCCAAGTTGTGCAACAAACATTCTTTGTGAGAAGAAGGATTAGGACATAGACAAGGAACAACAAATTCCTGACTAATATTTATATCCAAAATCACTTTTGGAAGGAAACCTAACTTGGTAAGGAGAACCGCCTTATCAGCATGAAAGATAAGGTATTGAGATTCACACTGCAAAGCTGAGAGTTCTGAAACTCTCTGAGCAGAAGAAATAGCGATAAAAAACAAAACCTTAATATCTATGGAATGTAAAGGCTCAAACGGAGCCTGCTAGAGAACTTTAAGAACAAGGTTAAAGCTCCAAGGGGAAGCAACAGACTTAAACACACGCCTTATTCTTACCAAGGCCTGACAAAAAGATTGCACATCTGGCACTTCCGCCAGACGCTTATGCAACAAAACAGATAATGCAGAAACCTGACCCTACTCCAAGAGTATCCCTTAGAATCACACCAATAAAGGTATTTACGCCATACCTTATGGTAAATCTTACGAGTAACAAGCTTGCAGCATAGTCTCAATGACTGACTCAGAAAAAACACGCTTAGACAGCACTAAGGGTTCAATCTCAAAGCAGTCAGCTTCAGAGAAATGAGATTTGGATGGAGAAAGGGACCCTGAAGTAGAAGATCCTTCCTTAGAGGTAATTTCCATGGAGAGATGACATCTCCACTAGGTCTGCATACCAAATCTTGCGAGGCCACTCTGGAGCTATTAGAATCACTGATGCCCTCTTCTGTTTGATATGAGCAATGACTCGTGGAAGGAGAGCAAACGGAGGAAACAGATATGCTAGACTGAAATCCCAAGGTACCACCAGAGCATCTATCAGAAATGCCTGTGGGTCCCTTGACCTTGAACCGTACTTTGGAAGTTTGGCATTTTTGTCGAGATGCCATCAGATCCAACTCCGGCACCCTCCATTTGAGGGTTAAGTTGAAGAACAAGTCCGGGTGGAGTTCCCACTCCCCGGGGTGATAAGTCTGTCTGCTCAGAAAATCCGCTTCCCAGTTGTCCACTCCTGGAATGTGGATGGCAGATAGACAGCAATTGTGGGCTTCCTCCCACTAAATAATCCGAGTGACCTCTCTCTCCGAGTTCCTCCCTGGTGGTTGATGTAAGCCACTGAGGTTATGTTGACTGACTGGAACCTGATAAACTGGGCTAAAGACAACTGAGGCCAAGCCATCAGAGCATTGTAAATCGCTCTCAACTCCAAGATGTTGATAGGGAGAGCAGACTCTTCCCGAGTCCAAAGTTCCTGCGCCTTTAACGAGTTCCAGACTGTTCTCCAGCCTAGCAGACTGGCGTCTGTAGTCACAATCACCCAGGAAGGTCTACGAAAGCATGTGCCCTGAGACAGATGTTCCTGAGACAACCACCACTGGAGAGAGTCTCTTGTCCACTGGTTTAGATCTATCCTCTGAGACCGATCTGCATGATCCCTGTTCCTTGTCTTAGCATGCACAACTGTAAGGCTCTCAAATGGAAACGAGCAAAGGGAATGATGTCCATGGAGGCCACCATCAGACCTATTATCTCCATACACTGAGCCACTGATGGTCAAACAGTAGACTATAGAAAGAGGCAAGCGGAATTAATTTTGTCTCCTCTGACCTCCGTCAGAAAAATTCTTATCAATAGGGAATCTATTATGGTTCCTAGAAAGATTAACCTTCTAGATAGAATAAGGGAGTTCTTTTCCAGATTTACTTTCCATTCATGGGAACGAAAAAAAGACAACAAGATCTCTGTGAAATGCTGTTAGTTGAAAAGATGTCACCTGAACCAAAATGCCGTCCAGGTAGGAAGCCGCTGCAATTCCTCTTGACTGGATCACTGTCAAGAGAGGTCCCAGAATCTATGGAAAAATTCTAGGAGCTGTGGCAAGGCCAAATAGAAGAGCCACAAACTGAAGATGTTTATCCAGAAAGTCAAATCTGATGATCCCTGTGAATGGGAACATGGAGGTACGCATCCTTTAGGTCTATGGTTGTCATGAACTGACCCTCCTGCACTAAAGGAAGAATGGAGCGGATAGTTGCTATCTTGAAGGAAGGTACTCTGAGGAACTTGTTTAAACATTTCTGGTCTAAAGTGGGTTGAAAAGTTCCATCTTTTTTGGGAACTACGAACAGATTGGAATAGAAACCTAGACCCTGTTCCTGAACTGGAACTAGAACAACCACTCCCAGGGAGGAAAGATCCTGAACACATTTCAAGAACGCCTCTCTTTTTATCTGGTCTGCAGATAATCTTGAGAGGTGGAACCTGCTCCTGGGAGGAAAAGTCTTGAATTCCAATTTGTAACCCTGGGATATTATTTGCACAGCCCAGGGATCTGGGACATCTCTTATCCATGCTTGAGAAAACTGAGACAGTCTGCCCCCCACTTGATCCAATCCTGGATCGGGGGCAAACACTTCATGCTGATTTAGAGTCAGCTGTGGGCTTCTTAGACTGTTTACCCTTGTTCCAAGACTGGGAGGGCTTCCACGAAGACTTGGATTGTTCCTGTTTGGAAGAGGAAGGGGAAGACTTACCTCTGAAATTTCAAAAGTAACAACAATTACTCTGACGTCCTTTTGGTCTATTCTTCTTTTCTTGTGGTAGGAAAGATCCTTTTCCTTCCGTAATATCAGAGATAATTTCAGTCAGGCTGGGTCCAAACAAGGTCTTACTCTTGTAAGGAATCACCAGCAGCTTAGATTTGAAGGAAACATCCACTGACCAAGATTTCAACCACAATGCTCTGCACGATAGCACAGCAAAACCAGAAATCTTAGCACCCAACTTAATGGCCTGCAAGGCAGAGTCAGTAATAAATGAATTGGCCAACTTAAGAGCCTTAATCCTATCTTGGATTTCCTCTAAAGGAGTCTCAACCTGAAGAGATTCAGACAAGGCATTGAACCAATAGGCTGCAGCACTTGTCACAGTGGCAATACACACCATAGGTTGCCATTGAATACCTTAATGAACATACATTTTCTTTAAATAAGCCTCCAACTTTTTGTCCATTGGGTCTTTCAAAGAACAATTGGCTCCTTCTACTTTAGATACTGTTTGCCAAGAATCCTTGATGGAGTCAGCAATAGGAAACATTTTTTTTTAAAACTGGAGAAGGAGAAAAAGGAATCCCAGGCCTCTCCCATTCCTTTGATATAATCTCTGTGGCATGGTCTGGCACAGGAAAGACCTCCAACGAGAAGGGAACATCAAAGTATTTATTTAGCTTGTCAGATTTCCTAGGGATGACAGCAGTAGGAATATCTGAGTCAGTACACAGAGGTGTTCAAGCTTAAATTTGAAGGACATGACTTCAGCATCAGATGAAGGAATTATGCTGTCCGCATCTGAAATTTCACCCTCGGAGGCTACGGACGTATCTTCCTCATCAGACTTATGAGAAAGGGCAACCTGGGTAGCATAAGGTGGCACAGCAACCTTAGAATCTGAATCTCTAAACTTCCTCTTGCGTTTACCCTGAAATTTGGGAATGGCAGCTAAAGCCGCAGATACTGCAGAGAATACCTGGGCAGCTTGCAAATACATTCTTCCAGGAGATGGAGAGGAACAGCAGGGCACTGCATGTGACACCATTAAAGCTTGGGACGTCTGATGATAAGACTGTGGCATTGCCTGAACAGCATCACCCCGAGAGACTGTTGGCTCAGAAACAAAAAGTTTATCTTTATTATTTAATGTTCTGTCTATACGAGGAACAAAAAGGCATTGGAGGTACAATTGGACTATCCATGCAGCGTAAACATTTATCAATGGTAACAGCATCCTGATCCATAATGTAGAAAAACAAACCAACACCAAAAAATTTTTTTTGTATACTGTCCCTTTAAGAGACGTTATTTATTGAAAAAACTCTGTTCTGCAAGGATATTTGTTTTAAAAATACAGCAAAAAAATGGCTACTGGTACCCCACAAGACAGTTTTTAAGAATGTTTGAATAAATTTTTTATTTTAATAGATGTTATAAGATATATAACGATGTATATATTATAAATATGCCCCTCTACACCTCAGCACTCTTTTACTGAGGTGCCTACCTGCCTCTCATACAGAAAATCAAAGCGGTTAGAGAAAACTCTTATCTGAGCAGAAAATTAACAAGCCGGTCTGAAGCTGTGTCTGTTATGACTGAAAAACGCACACATCACCTCCTCCTTGCACTGAAGACAAAGAGAATGACTGGGAGTTATTGGCGGGGAAGTGACACTTAACAGCTTTGCTGTGGTGCTCTTTGCCTCCTCCTGCAGGCCAGGAGTAACAAAGTAACATAGTAGATGAGGTTGAAAAAAGGAACCTATACAAATCTAAAATATATACAAAAAGCTCCAGTTAATCTTAAATAATCCCACTAAAAGGTGACCCATTTAATACTAGCAATCATATCCATGAATTTTGTTTATAGACAGAAATGTATCCAAATCTTTTTTAAATGTATCTAGGGTATTGGCATTCACTACCTCCTTTGGTAATGAGTTCCAAAATTTTATTGCTCTTACAGTGAAAAAAAATGTTTCCGTTGCAGGAGATTAAATCTCCTTTCCTCCAACCTTAAATTGTGACCTCTGGTCACAAACAATTTTCTTGGAATAAACAGCGCTTCTGCCATCTCTGTATATGGGCCTTGAATATATTTATATAAAGTAATCATGTCACCTCTTAACCGCCTTTTTTCTAAAGAAAACAGACCCAGTTTGGCTAGCCTCTCCTCATAGGTTAAATTCTCCAATCCCCTTATTAGCTTTGTGGCCCTTCTGTGAACTTTTTCTAGTTCTGCAATATCTTTTTTTGCGATTGGTCCCCAGAACTGCACTCCATTCTCAAGGTGAGGTCTTACCAGGGCTTTAAATAGTGACAGAATTATGCTTTCCTCCCTTGAGTCAATGCCTCTTTTAATACATGCTAGTATCTTATTAGCCTTTGAAGCTGCTGCCCTGCATTGTGCACCCATCTTTAGCTTGTTATCTATTACTACTCCCAAATCCCTTTCCTCCTGTATTTGCCAAAGTCTTGTCCCATTTAAATAATACGTCGCCTGCTTATTTTTACTTCCAAATTGTAGAACCTTGCATTTTCCCGTATTAAATCTCCTTTTCCATTTACCTGCCCATACTTCTAATTTTTGCAGGTCCCTTTGTAACAAAAGTTCATCCTGCTCTGACCTAATGACCTTACTTAACTTAGTATCATCTGCAAAAATAGAGATGTCGCTATTTAATCCTAGCTTCAAGTCATTTATAAAAATATTAAAAAGAATAGGGCCCAGCACTGATCCCTGGGGTACTCCACTGATTACCTTTGTCCAATCTGAGTATGATCCATTTACTACTACTCGTTGCTCCCTATCTTTTATCCAGTTATTTATCCACAAACTAACATTTTCAGATATTCCCAGTCCCTTAATTTTGTGCATTAATCTCTCATGTGGCACTGTATCAAACGCCTTTGCAAAATCTAAGTATATCACATCAACTTATTCCCCTTTATCTATATTTTTACTTACTTCCTCATAGAATCTAATTAGATTAGTTTGACATGATCTATTTCTCCTAAAACCATGCTGATTAGAACTCATAATCTTGTTTACACAAATATGCTCATCAATATAATCCCTTATAATCCCTTCAAATATCTTCCCCACTATTGATGTCAGACTAACTGGTCTATAGCTTCCTGGATCATCCCTACTTCCCTTTTTGAAGAGTGGCGCCACATCAGCTTTACGCCAATCCTTGGGTACCATGCCTGAGGATAATGAGTCTTGAAAAATTAAGAGTAGAGGTTTGTCTATAACAGTGCTAAGCTCTCTCAACACCCTTGGGTGTATTCCATCTGGGCCTGGAGGTTTATTTACCTTAATATTATCCAATTTGTTCCTGATATCCTCTATGCATAACCCAATTAATGGTATGGGCTGGCATGTTCTATTTTGTTCCAAAGTATCATCCAATGGTTCCTCTCTTGTGTATACTGAAGAAAAAAACTGGTTTAGTATCACAGCCTTCTCCCTGTCACTGTTAATCATGCTACCCTCCCCGCATTTTAATGTACCTATATTGTCTTTCTTAGATTTTTTGCTATTTATGTACTTAAATAATATTTTAGGGTTAGATTTAGAATCCTTTGCAATTCATTTTTCATTTTCAATTTTGGCTAATTTGATTGCTTTTTTGCATGCTTTGTTACATTCCTTATAAATATGGAATTTTGAGTCTGTACTATTTTCTTTGAATAATTTAAATGCCCTACGTTTTTTCCTAATTTCTTTTAACACATTTATATTCAGCCACATTGGCTTGGTTTTTTTATTTTTATTTTTATAACCATATGTTATTATGGTGTTGATATGTATATTTATTTAACAAAGTTTTAAATGTTATCCATTTATCCTCTGTATTTTTATTAGAGAATACTTTGTCCCAATTTATGTTATTTAATGATTTCCTTAAATCGTTGAATTTTGCTTTCTTGAAATTAAAAGTCTTGGTTAAACTTTTAAGACACTGCTTATGAAAAGAAATTTCAAATGTGACCATGTTATGATCACTGTTACCCAAATGTTCTTTGACTTCTATGTTTGAAATTATATCTGTATTATTTGATAGCACTAAATCCAATATAGCGTTACTCCTAGTTGGCTCCTCTATTAATTGTGACAAGAAGTTATCCCTGAGAACATTTATAAATCTATCCCCCTTAGCTGAATTACTAGTTTCATTGGCCCAGTTTATATCAGGGTAGTTAAAATCTCCCATAATTACAGCACTGTTATTAGCAGCCTTACCTATTTGTATTAGTAGTTGAGTTTCATCCAGGTCACTAATGTTGGGGGGCTTGTAGCATGTTCCTAGCAATATTTTTTTAGGATTCCCCCCCCCACACTCTTTATTTCCACCCACAGGGTCTCTACATTGTCGCCTGTATCAGAAATATCTTCCCTTATTGTAGGTTTAAGGTTAGGTTTAATATACATGCAGATTCCTCCACCCTTTTATATAGGAGTGGTATTCCCAACAGTAATTGATGAACCCGTGGACTCAAAATCTAGCCGCAGATAATTAATAAAAATATCTTACCCTTCAGTAATAAGACATTTGAAAAAAAGGAGCAGTTGAGGAATTTAAAAAAAGAGAGGGCAATAGCCCAGTTACTAACTAACTGCTGTGTCAGTGCACAAAAATACACAATGAGACTCTCCCTCACATTGCCACACAGTTAAATCCCTGTTTACATATCAGAGGGTGTTAGGTTGCATTAAGATGTAACTTCCAGGTGATTTAGCTGAATAGTAAATTGAAAAGTCTAAGTAATAAAGGTGGGGTTAGTCTATTACATGTGTATGCCCCCTGGCTATGATGTACCTTAAAATTAGTGTACCTTCTGATAGCATGTGGGCTATGTGAGTCCAATAAATAGCTACACTTACCTCATATGCACCCACTATACTGTGCATACTAGCTGCAGGGGAGACTGGTTCCAGTAGAGAACCCATCTAGTACTGTGTGTGTCACAGCAGACGATCTATGTGTTGAGAATATCAACAACACAGCAGGAGGAGGCTAAGGGACTGGTCCTGCAACACCTGTGGCAGACTTGTGATTAACTCCTACACTGGGAATTATTGTGTCATTGCGCCATACTCCAGTCTCCCTTCTGTCTCTCAGTAGCAGTTCCCTGAGGGGAAAATGGGCCTCAAATCGTTCTGAGGACCCCTCTCAATGAAGAATATGGTGCACCTTAATTATTCACCTTCCTCTTGTGAAGGCAAAGAAAAGACTAGAATACCAGAGAGGTGGCAGGGATTAACTGCTCTTAGAGCTTTGGGAATCTTTGCCTCCTCCTAGTGGCCAGGAGTTGAATCCCAGGAGTAATGACTTGTGGACTGTCACACAACCTTATGAAAGAAATTAATATTAACATGAATATTTAATCAGAACTAAAATCACTAGAACCTGTTTCTTTAAACATATGCCATAAAAATTATACTTTATCCATTACTGGGAATATACTAAGTTATATACATGCATATTCCATACAAAATACTTATGTCCTGTACATTGTAGAGGACATAAGCATATTATATGGAATATACATGTATATAACGTAGTATATTCCCAGTAATGGACAATGTATCTATTTTATGGCATATGTTTAAAGAAAATATAGAAATAACTCATAAGAAAAAGAGATTAATAAGAAAAGATAAGATGTAGCACTATCAGTTGTTCCTTTGCATATTTAATTGAAGATAAACATAAATAAACAATATTAAAGATGTAAAGAGAATACCAATTAATACGTATGGCTCATTTGCCCAATGATATGCACATTGGAGAAGTTTTACTTTTTTTTAGATCCCATGTAATTGTAAAAGATACTGCTTTGGAAGATTTCATTGAAGGATTGTCAATCTACTGCCTTAAAGGGACATGAAACACAACATTTTTCTTTCATGATGTAGACAAAGTATACAATTTACATAACTTTCCAATTTACAACTACTATCAAATATGCTTCATTCTATTGTTATCCTTTGTAAAAGGATAATAAACTCACTGTTGGGAGATGCTGGATATATTAGTTGAGCCAATGAAGGGCTAAATTATGAGTAGAACGCAAGATAGCTGTTCCGCTTGCATGTTAACTTCGTTAGAAGAAAGCTTTTTGCACGTGTCAAGTAGCGCAGGTATTACAAGTTCAAAGTAAAAAGTTTCTGCATGCGCGCTAACCCAAAGCACACAAAAAGCCAAACTTCATATATTGGGGCCTATTTATCAAAGGTCTTGCGGACCTGATCCGACAGTGCGGATCAGGTCCGCAAGACCTCGCTGAATGCGGAGAGCAATACGCTCTCCGCATTTAACATTGCACTAGCAGCTCACAAGAGCTGCTGGTGCAACGCCGCTGCTTCATAACTGCTGCTTCATAACTCACCAGAAACACGGACCCATAAGCTCCATTCGGAGTTTGATAAATGGGCCCCATTGACTTTACTGTCCCTTTATGGACTGACTGAGTTAGTGGTTTCTCTCACAGCTGATATGCTTTGTAGAGTAAATTAACTTTTCTATCTATTATGGAGCAGTAAATGTGAAAATGTCATTTTGGGAGTGGAAGTGCAAGTATTTTGTCAGACTGAAAAACTAATGAAGGTGTAAACTGAAAAGAAGCTATATGAATTAAAAGTTATACTATAGGTATTTAAGAGTGTATTTAAACTCATCTCCTTAATCAGCAAAGACAATTTATGATATCTTCACTTTATGTTGGGATATAATGTGGGGTTTGTAAGCTCCATACCCTAACAAAAAATGTAGTGCACGTCATCTAGTTTATTTTCATGCTACGTTTCTGAGCACATTAGCCAGCAACTATTTTATTCTATTTGTAACAATTTTTATTTTAATAATGCAAGAAATTACCAAATTGCTAAATGGAATGATGATCTTTCCAAGCCGAATTAGCCTACCAGGATACCCAGAGATTTCCCGGTGGGTTGCAGCAGCGGGAGCTGGCTAGCTACAATTTAAGGGGTGGTGCTGGTGTATAACATCTCTTGTTTTCTCCTCTTAGCTATACATATTGAGGTAACAAAGTATTTCCCTGTTTTATTTCCTAGACCATGTACCATTTTATTAGCCTTCATTTGAATGGTTTCTAGTGTCTAGTCAATTCACACTGTGAGACAGATCACCCTATGGATAATCATTTTCACACAGTTAAAAAGGTTAATGGATGAAAATGAGTAATTGAAAGGGACAGGAATCCCCCAAATTTTCTTTCGTGATTTGGATAGAACATACAATTTTAATCAACATTCCGGTTTACTTCTATTATCAAATTTGCTTCATTCTCTTGTTATCCTTTCCTGAAGAAACATTGGCAGCTAGCTGAACACATCTAGTTAGCCAATCACAAGAGACAGATATATGCAGGCACCAATCAGCAGCTAGCTCCCACTAGTGTAGGATATGTGCATATTCTTTTTAACCTTTTGAGTGCTAAGCAATTTCCCACCTGGGTGCTAAGCTCGATTTGAGGGTTTTTATTTTTTTTAAATATATATTTTTTTTACTTTTTTTTTTTTCAGATCCCCAAGACTTATACCGATGGTATTGGAAAGGTTAGGCGATGAGATACAGGGGGGTAGTTATCAACGTGTCTACTTTTCCTGCCTTCGCCGGCCCAATACGCCCACCTAAGCTCGCCTCACATCGCCGCCACGGACCTGCAAAAATTCGCCTAAGTTATCAAAAAAGTTGTCAAAAAGCCGCGCACCAAGTACGGGGCGATGAGCAGCGGACTGTGAGAGTTATCACTCATCCGATCTCGCTGCTCTTCAGCTTTTTCCCAGCTTTATTGCTAGCCTGTCACTAAGCACCCACACTAACTACACTGTTCTACCCCCTATACCGGCGCCCCCGGAGCCCCCCGCAACTCAATAAAGTTACTAACCCCTAAACCGCCGCTCCTAGACCCCGCCGCAACTATAATAAATGTATTAACCCCTAAACCGCCACTCCTAGACCCCGCCGCAACTCTTATAAATGTATTAACCCCTAAACCGCCGCTCCCGGACACCGCCGCAACCTACATTATACCTAGTAACCCCTATCCTGCCCCCCCCTATACCGTCGCCCTCTATAATAAAGTTATTAACCCCTATCCTGCTGATCCCGCACCTCGCCGCAACTAAATAAATAGTTTAACCCCTAAACCGCCACTCCCTGACCCCGTCGCAACCTATATTACATTTATTAACCCCTATCCTGCCCCCCCTACACCGTCGCCACCTATAATAAATTTATTAACCCCTATCCTGCCCCCCACTACACCGCCGCCACTGTAATAAAATTATTAACCCCTAAACCTAAGTCTAACACTAACCATAACACCCCCTAAATTAAATATTAATTAAATAAATCTAAATAATATTTCTATTATGAACTAAATTAATCCTATTTAAAACTAAATACTTACCTTTAAAATAAACCCTAATATAGCTACAATATAAATAATAATTATATTGTAGCTATGTTAGGATTTATTTTTATTTTACAAGCAAATTTCAATTTATTTTAACTAGGTACAATAGCTATTAAACAGTTATTAACTATTTAATAGCTTACCTAGCTAAAATAAAGAGAAATTAACCTGTAAAATAAAAACTAACCTAAGTTACAATTGCAGCTAATACTACACTATACTTTAATAAATTATTCCTATTTAAAACTAAATACTTACCTGTAAAATAAACCCTAAGATAGCTACAATATAATTAATAATTACATTGTAGCTATTTTAGGATTTATATTTATTTTACAGGTAACTTTGTATTTATTTTAGATAGTTAGAATAGTTATTAAATAGTTATTAATTATTTAATAACTACCTAGCTAAAAGAAATACAAAATTACCTGTAAAATAAATCCTAACCTAAGTTACAATTAAACCTAACACTACACTATCATTACATTAATTAAATAAATTACCTACAAATAACTACAATTAAATACAATTACATAAACTAACTAAAGTACAAAAAATAAAAAAAGCTAAGTTACAAAAAATAAAAAAAATAAGTTACAAACATTTAAAAAAATATTACAACAATTTTAAGCTACTTACACCTAATCTAAGCCCCCTAATAAAATAACAAAGCCCCCCAAAATAAAAAAATGCCCTACCCTATTCTAAATTAAAAAAGTTCAAAGCTCTTTTACCTTACCAGCCCTTAAAAGGGCCTTTCATGGGGCATGCCCCAAAAAATTCAGCTCTTTTGCCTGTAAAAGAAAAATACAACCCCCCCAACATTAAAACCCACCATCCACATACCCCTAATCTAACCCAAACCCTCCTTAAAAAAAACCTAACACTACCCCCCTGAAGATCATCCTACCTTGAGTCGTCTTCACTCAGCCGAGCAGTGATGGAACCGAAGAGGAGATCCGGAGCGGCAGAAGTTATCCTCCAAGGGGCGCTGAAGAAATCTTCCATCCGATGAAGTGATCCTCCAAGCGGCGCTGAAGTAGTCTTCCATCCGATGAAGTGATCCTCCAAGCGGCGCTGAAGAAGTCTTCCATCCGATGAAGTGATCCTCCAAGCGGCGCTGAAGAAGTCTTCGATCCGGGCGATGTCATCTTCCAAGCGGGGTCTTCAATCTTCTTCTTCAGGATCCATCTTCATTCCGCCGACGCGGAACATCCTTCTTTCCCGACGGACTACCGACGAATGAAGGCTCCTTTAAGGGACGTCATCCAAGATGGCGTCCCTTCAATTCCGATTGGCTGATAGGATTCTATCAGCCAATCGGAATTAAGGTAGGAAAAATCTGATTGGCTGATTGAATCAGCCAATCAGATTGAGCTCGCATTCTATTGGCTGATCGGAACAGCCAATAGAATGCAAGCTCAATCTGATTGGCTGATTGGATCAGCCAATCGGATTGAACTTCAATCTGATTGGCTGATTCAATCAGCCAATCAGATTTTTCCTACCTTAATTCCGATTGGCTGATAGAATCCTATCAGCCAATCGGAATTGAAGGGACGCCATCTTGGATGACGTCCCTTAAAGGAGCCTTCATTCGTTGGTAGTCCGTCGGGAAAGAAGGATGTTCCGCGTCGGCGGAATGAAGATACATCCTGAAGAAGAAGATTGAAGACCCCGTCTGGAAGATGACATCGCCCGGATGGAAGACTTCTTCAGCGCCGCTTGGAGGATCACTTCATCGGATGGAAGACTTCTTCAGCGCCGCTTGGAGGATCACTTCATCGGATGGAAGATTTCTTCAGCGCCCCTTGGATGATGACTTCTGCCGCTCCGGATCTACTCTTCAGTTCCATCGGTGGCTCGGCTGAGTGAAGACGACTAAAGGTAGGATGATCTTCAGGGGGGTAGTGTTAGGTTTTTTTAAGGGGGGTTTGGGTTAGATTAGGGGTATGTGGGTGGTGGGTTTTAATGTTGGGGGGGGTTGTATTTTTCTTTTACAGGCAAAAGAGCTGAATTTTTTGGGGCATGCCCCACGAAAGGCCCTTTTAAGGGCTGGTAAGGTAAAAGAGCTTTGAACTTTTTTAATTTAGAATAGGGTAGGGCATTTTTTTATTTTGGGGGGCTTTGTTATTTTATTAGGGGGCTTAGATTAGGTGTAAGTAGCTTAAAATTGTTGTAATATTTTTTAAATGTTTGTAACTTATTTTTTTTATTTTTTGTAACAGCTTTTTTTATTTTTTGTACTTTAGTTAGTTTATGTAATTGTATTTAATTGTAGTTATTTGTAGGTAATTTATGTAATTAATTTAATGATAGTGTAGTGTTAGGTTTAATTGTAACTTAGGTTAGGATTTATTTTACAGGTAATTTTGTATTTCTTTTAGCTAGGTAGTTATTAAATCGTTAATAACTATTTAATAACTATTCTAACTAGCTAAAATAAATACAAAGTTACCTGTAAAATAAATATAAATCCTAAGATAGCTACAATGTAATTATTAATTATATTGTAGCTATCTTAGGCCTAGATTTGTAGTTTTGTCGGTAACGACCCGAAAAACTAACGCCGGCTTTTTTCTGGCCGCACCATAAAAATAACTCTGGTATCGAGAGTCCACATAAAGGCTGCGTTAGGCTCCAAAAAAGGAGCGTAGAGCATTTTTAACGCAGCTTCAACTCTCGATACCAGAGTTGCTTACGGACGCGGCCAGCCTCAAAAACGTGCTTGTGCACGATTCTCCCATAGGAAACAATGGGGCTGTTTGAGCTGAAAAAAAACCAAACACCTGCAAAAAAGCCGCGTTCAGCTCCTAACGCAGCCCCATTGTTTGCTATGCGGTAACCCTTCCTACGTCTGCACCTAACACTCTAACATGTACCCCGAGTCTAAACATCCCTAACCTTACACTTATTAACCCCTAATCTGCCGCCCCCGCTATCGCTGACCCCTGCATATTATTATTAACCCCTAATCTGCCGCTCCGTAAACCGCCGCTACTTACATTATCCCTATGTACCCCTAATCTGCTGCCCCTAACACCGCCGACCCCTATATTATATTTATTAACCCCTAATCTGCCCCCCACAACGTCGCCTCCACCTGCCTACACTTATTAACCCCTAATCTGCCGACCGCAAAGCGCCGCCACCTACGTTATCCTTATGTACCCCTAATCTGCTGCCCCTAACACCGCCGACCCCTATATTATATTTATTAACCCCTAATCTGCCCCCCACAACGTCGCCTCCACCTGCCTACACTTATTAACCCCTAATCTGCCGACCGGACCTGAGCGCTACTATAATAAAGTTATTAACCCCTAATCCGCCTCACTAACCCTATCATAAATAGTATTAACCCCTAATCTGCCCTCCCTAACATCGCCAACACCTAACTTCAATTATTAACCCCTAATCTGCCGACCGAATCTCGCCGCTATTCTAATAAATGTATTAACCCCTAAAGCTAAGTCTAACCCTAATACTAACACCCCCCTAAATTAAATATAATTTAAATCTAACGAAATTAATTATCTCTTATTAAATAAATTATTCCTATTTAAAGCTAAATACTTACCTGTAAAATAAATCCTAATATAGCTACAATATAAATTATAATTATATTATAGCTATTTTAGGATTTATATTTATTTTACAGGTAACTTTGTATTTATTTTAACCAGGTACAATAGCTATTAAATAGTTAAGAACTATTTAATAGCTAAAATAGTTAAAATAATTACAAATTTACCTGTAAAATAAATCCTAACCTAAGTTACAAATAAACCTAACACTACACTATCAATAAATTAATTAAATAAACTACCTACAATTACCTACAATTAACCTAACACTACACTATCAATAAATTAATTAAATACAATTGCTACAAAGAAATACAATTAAATAAACTAGCTAAAGTACAAAAAATAAAAAAGAACTAAGTTACAAAAAATAAAAAAATATTTACAAACATAAGAAAAATATTACAACAATTTTAAACTAATTACACCTACTCTAAGCCCCCTAATAAAATAACAAATCCCCCCAAAATAAAAAAAATGCCCTACCCTATTCTAAATTACTAAAGTTCAAAGCTCTTTTACCTTACCAGCCCTGAACAGGGCCCTTTGCGGGGCATGCCCCAAGAAGTTCAGCTCTTTTGCCTGTAAAAGAAAAAATACAATACCCCCCCCCCAACATTACAACCCACCACCCACATACCCCTAATCTAACCCAAACCCCCCTTAAATAAACCTAACACTAAGCCCCTGAAGATCATCCTACCTTGTCTTCACCATACCAGGTTCACCGATCGGTCCAGAAGAGCTCCTCCGATGTCCTGATCCAAGCCCAAGCGGGGGGCTGAAGAGGTCCATGATCCGGCTGAAGTCTTCATCCAAGCGGGCCAGAAGAGGTCTTCCATCCGATTGAAGTCTTCATCCAAGCGGCATCCATCCGGAGCGAAGCGGCAGCATCCTGAAGACCTCCACCGCGGAACATCCATCCTGGCCGACGACTGAACGACGAATGACGGTTCCTTTAAATGACGTCATCCAAGATGGCGTCCCTCAAATTCCGATTGGCTGATAGGATTCTATCAGCCAATCGGAATTAAGGTAGGACTATTCTGATTGGCTGATGGAATCAGCCAATCAGAATCAAGTTCAATCCGATTGGCTGATCCGATCAGCCAATCAGATTGAGCTCGCATTCTATTGGCTGATCGGAACTGATCGGAACAGCCAATAGAATGCGAGCTCAATCTGATTGGCTGATCGGATCAGCCAATCGGATTGAACTTGATTCTGATTGGCTGATTCCATCAACCAATCAGAATATTCCTACCTTAATTCCGATTGGCTGATAGAATCCTATCAGCCAATCGGAATTTGAGGGACGCCATCTTGGATGACGTTATTTAAAGGAACCGTCATTCGTCGTTCAGTCGTCGGCCAGGATGGATGTTCCGCGGTGGAGGTCTTCAGGATGCTGCCGCTTCGCTCCGGATGGATGCCGCTTGGATGAAGACTTCAATCGGATGGAAGACCTCTTCTGGCCCGCTTGGATGAAGACTTCAGCCGGATCATGGACCTCTTCAGCCCCCCGCTTGGGCTTGGATCAGGACATCGGAGGAGCTCTTCTGGACCGATCGGTGAACCTGGTATGGTGAAGACAAGGTAGGATGATCTTCAGGGGCTTAGTGTTAGGTTTATTTAAGGGGGGTTTGGGTTAGATTAGGGGTATGTGGGTGGTGGGTTGTAATGTTGGGGGGGGGGTATTGTATTTTTTCTTTTACAGGCAAAAGAGCTGAACTTCTTGGGGCATGCCCCGCAAAGGGCCCTGTTCAGGGCTGGTAAGGTAAAAGAGCTTTGAACTTTAGTAATTTAGAATAGGGTAGGGCATTTTTTTGTTTTGGGGGGATTTGTTATTTTATTAGGGGGCTTAGAGTAGGTGTAATTAGTTTAAAATTGTTGTAATATTTTTCTTATGTTTGTAAATATTTTTTTATTTTTTGTAACTTAGTTCTTTTTTATTTTTTGTACTTTAGCTAGTTTATTTAATTGTATTTCTTTGTAGCAATTGTATTTAATTAATTTATTGATAGTGTAGTGTTAGGTTAATTGTAGGTAATTGTAGGTAGTTTATTTAATTAATTTATTGATAGTGTAGTGTTAGGTTTATTTGTAACTTAGGTTAGGATTTATTTTACAGGTAAATTAGTAATTATTTTAACTATTTTAGCTATTAAATAGTTCTTAACTATTTAATAGCTATTGTACCTGGTTAAAATAAATACAAAGTTACCTGTAAAATAAATATAAATCCTAAAATAGCTATAATATAATTATAATTTATATTGTAGCTATATTAGGATTTATTTTACAGGTAAGTATTTAGCTTTAAATAGGAATAATTTATTTAATAAGAGATAATTAATTTCGTTAGATTTAAATTATATTTAATTTAGGGGGGTGTTAGTATTAGGGTTAGACTTAGCTTTAGGGGTTAATACATTTATTAGAATAGCGGCGAGATTCGGTCGGCAGATTAGGGGTTAATAATTGAAGTTAGGTGTTGGCGATGTTAGGGAGGGCAGATTAGGGGTTAATACTATTTATGATAGGGTTAGTGAGGCGGATTAGGGGTTAATAACTTTATTATAGTAGCGCTCAGGTCCGGTCGGCAGATTAGGGGTTAAGAAGTGTAGGCAGGTGGAGGCGACGTTGTGGGGGGCAGATTAGGGGTTAATAAATATAATATAGGGGTCGGCGGTGTTAGGGGCAGCAGATTAGGGGTACATAAGGATAACGTAGGTGGCGGCGCTTTGCGGTCGGCAGATTAGGGGTTAATAAGTGTAGGCAGGTGGAGGCGACGTTGAGGGGGGCAGATTAGGGGTTAATAAATATAATACAGGGGTCGGCGGTGTTAGGGGCAGCAGATTAGGGGTACATAAGGATAACGTAGGTGGCGGTCGGCAGATTAGGGGTTAAAAAATTTTTTTAGAGTGTCGGCGATGTGGGGGGACCTCGGTTTAGGGGTACATAGGTAGTTTATGGGTGTTAGTGTACTTTAGAGCACAGTAGTTAAGAGCTTTATAAACCGGCGTTAGCCCAGAAAGCTCTTAACTACTGACTTTTTTCCTGCGGCTGGAGTTTTGTCGTTAGATGTCTAACGCTCACTTCAGAAACGACTCTAAATACCGGAGTTAGAGAAATCCCATTGAAAAGATAGGATACGCAATTGACGTAAGGGGATCTGCGGTATGGAAAAGTCGCGGCTGGAAAGTGAGCGTTAGACCCTATTTTGAGTGACTCCAAATACCGGCGGTAGCCTAAAACCAGCGTTAGGAGCCTCTAACGCTGGTTTTCACGGCTAACGCCAAACTCTAAATCTAGGCCTTAGGGTTTATTTTACAGGTAAGTATTTAGTTTTAAATAGGAATAATTTATTTAAGTATAGTGTAGTGTTAGGTGTAATTGTAACTTAGGTTAGTTTTTATTTTACAGGTAAATTTCTCTTTATTTTAGTTAGGTAGCTATTAAATAGTTAATAACTATTTAATAGCTATTGTACCTAGTTAAAATAAATTGAAATTTGCCTGTAAAATAAAAATAAATCCTAATATAGCTACAATATAATTATTATTTATATTGTAGCTATATTAGGGTTTATTTTAAAGGTAAGTATTTAGTTTTAAATAGTATTAATTTAGTTCATAATAGAAATATTATTTAGATTGATTTTATCAATATTTAAGTTAGGGGGTGTTAGGGTTAGTGTTAGAGTTAGGTTTAGGGGTTAATAATTTTATTACAGTGGCGGCGGTGTAGTGGGGGGCAGGATAGGGGTTAATAAATTTATTATAGTGGCGACGGTGTAGGGGGGGCAGGATAGGGGTTAATAAATTTAATATAGGTTGCGGTGGGGTCCAGGAGCAGCGGTTTAGGGGTTAATATATATATTATAGTTGCGGCGGGGTCAGGGAGCGGCGGTTTAGGGGTTAATACATATATTATAGCTTGCGGTGGGCTCCGGGAGCGGCGGTTTAGGGGGTAAACACTTTATTTACTTGCGGCGGTGTAGGGGGGACAGATTAGGGGTGTTTAGACTCGGGGTACATGTTAGGGTGTTAGGTGCAGACATCTCCCATAGGAATCAATGGGATGTCGGGCAGCAGCGAACATGAACTTTCGCTATGGTCAGACTCCCATTGATTCCTATGGGATCCGCCGCCTCCAGGGCAGCGGATTGAAAACCAGGTACGCTGGGCCGTAAAAGTGCCGAGCGTACCTGCTAGTTTTTTGATAACTAGCAAAAGTAGTCAGATTGTGCCGCACTTGTGTGCGGAACATCTGGAGTGACGTAAGAATCGATCTGTGTCGGACTGAGTCAGGCGGATCGTAGCTTACGTCACAAAATTCTACTTTTGCCGGTATCTAGGGCTTGATAACTAAGGCGAATCAGCCTCGCCACAAATACGCTGCGGAATTCCAGCGTATTTGAGGTTGACGGCTTGATAACTACCCCCCATAGGCTTCTAAGCAGCATGCCCCCATTTCCCTATACTGTCCATTGTAATTTTTAAATAAAGTTGCGCGGTGAAGTCATCACGTCATTGCGCGTGATGTCACCACACAAAACGTGAAGCCCCGTCGATGCCTGTCACTATACAGGCCAGATCGCCGGGGTGGGAGTCAGTGGGAGCCCCCAGATTGCCCTCAAGGTTGGTGACTGTTAGCGACGGCTCTGAGCCATGTCAGCACCTGACTGGGACAATTTTTCAACGGCTCAGAGCCGTCGTTAGCACTCAAAGGTTTAAATAAGGGATAATAAGAGAACAAAGCACATTTGAAAACAAAAGTGATTTAATGTGTCTTAAAATGACATTCTCTATCTGAAGTTTCATTTTGATTTTCTCATACCTTTAACTAATATATTTTAATTCTGAAAAACAATATTGGGGGAAGGAGTATCAACGTAAAATGGGGTGTGTGAATTCTACTGACTGATAAGTAAATAGGGCTGGTCTTTAATTTTTCCAGGGTTTCATTTTATTCCCAGTCTGACCCTGGATCTTTCTGCAAGCTGTTTCTGTGAAAATATCTCCAAGCAATAGACGATTTATGAAGTGATTCACATTAAATGAAATATCTAGACTGCTTTAATTACCAATATTGTATTATCTATGTAAAGTAAGGGCTAAAGAATATTTTTATACTTTATCTTTATACACATACAAACATAAATACACACATATATATATATATATATATATATATATATATATAAAATTACAAAATAAAATAATCAACACAACACACAAAAATGGAAGCATTTGGCCAGATGCTGTAACTAACTCTTCCATTTTGTTTATCTTGCTGTGTGCTTGCAAGGAGTGCCAGACTTTTTTGTGTGTATTATATGGATTCATTTAGTCATTTTCACTATGGGCTTTGAACCCAGACTTGTCTGAGGTTAACTGCCTGACTCACTGAAAGCTATGCAGCTGGCTTTGAGTGCTGGTGAGCACCTAGGGCTGTGAGTTTTGCAGGGTCATAGGATGTGGAGAGAGGGAAAGAGAGAGAGAGATTTTCCTTTTTACTGTTTCCTATCTTTAACATCAAATGGACTAGTAACTTTTCCCCCTCTGGGCTAGTAACTTTTAACCCCTAGCTAGTAAACTATAGTGATATTTAACTTATTTTCCTTCCTTTTCTGCAGTTGGGATTTAGCCTGTTACAACCAGAACTAAAAAAAAAGAATATTCATGAAAGCTTGAGTTGTGGGGAGTGTACTCCATGACTTATTGTTTCTAAACAGAATCTAAACCACTAAGGTTTTATTTATTCACAATATAATTTACTGCAACTACTCTGGCATTCAGTACCAACATTTATTGCCTTCTGGGTTTTATTAAAACTGTGGCAGGACCGATATTTGAGGAAGATTGTTGTTTAATATTTTTCTATCTGTAACTGAGAGAAAAATATGTTGAGACAGACAGAAAGCATAAAGATATAAATATGATAGGGGCAGACAGCACTAATTAATTATCAGCTGATTATACATACTGTACATAACTTACTGGCTTCTCTATGTTCCATTAACCTAATTATCTGCTGATTTTTTTTTCATTACTTTTTTTAGGGGATAGGAAAACAAAAGGTTTTAAAAGTAAAAACACTTCTGATAAATCTTTTACAAATAATCATAAATCTTTGTTATACGTTTAAAGTGATGGTAAATTTTCATAAAAAGGAAATTTATGCTTACCTGATAAATTTATTTCTTTTACAATATGACAAGTCCACGGATTTCTTCCTTACTTATGGGATATCGCCTCCTGGTTCAGCAGGAGGAGGCAAAGAGCACCACAGCTGTATATATAGCTCCTCCCTTCCCTCCCACTCCAGTCATTCGACCGAAGTTAGGAAGAGAAAAGAAAAGCCAAGGTGCAGAGGTGACTGAAGTTTAACAAAAAGAAAGAAAGACCTGTCTTAGAAAATGACAGGGTGGGCCGTGGACTCGTCATATCGTAAAAGAAATAAATTTATCAGTTAAGCATAAATTTCCTTTTGTTTTACAAGATATGACGAGTCCACGGATTTCATCCTTACTTATGGGATACAATACCAAAGCTATAGGACACAGATGAAAGGGAGGGACAAGACAGGAACCTAAACGGAAGGCACCACTGCTTGAAGAACCTTTCTCCCAAAAACAGCCTTGGTCAAGGCAAAAGTATCAAATTTAAAATTTTTAAAAAGTGTGAAGAGACGACCAAGTTGCAGCCTTGCAAATCTGTTCAACAGAAGCTTCATTTTTAAATGCCCATTATGAAGCCACAGCCCTAGTGGAATGAGCCGTAATTCGTTCAGGAGGCTACTGTCCAGCAGTCTCATATGCAAAACGGATGATACTCTTCAGCCAAAAAGAAAGAGAGGTAGCCGTAGCTTTCTGACCCGTACGTTTCCCAGAAAAAACAACAAATAATGAAGATGATTGACGAAAATCCTTAGTCGCCTGCAAGTAGAACTTCAAGGCACGGACTACGTCCAGGTTATGTAACAGACGATCCTTCTTAGAAGAAGGATTAGCACACAAGGAAGGAACCACAATTTCCTGATTAATATTTTTATTTGAAACAACCTTAGGAAGAAAACCAGGTTTGGTATGCAACACTACCTTATCTGCATGGAAAATAAGATAAGGAGAATCACATTGTAATGCCGAAAGCTCAGAAACTCTGCGAGCAGAAGAAATAGCAACCAAAAATAAAACCTTCCAAGATAACTACTTAATATCTATGGAATGCATAGGTTCAAACGGAACCCTTTGAAGAACATTAAGAACTAAATTCAAATTCCAAGGAGGAGCAATAGGTCTAAACACAGGCCTGATTCTAGTCAGAGCCTGACAAAAAGATTGAACATACGGAACATCTGCCAGGTGCTTGTGTAGCAAAATAGACAAAGCAGAAATCTGTCCCTTTAAGGAACTTGCTGACAACCCTTTTTCCAATCCTTCTTGGAGAAAAGATAAAATCCTGGGAATCCTAACCCTACTCCAAGAGTAGCCCTTGGATTTGCACCAATAAAGATATTTACGCCATATCTTATGGTAAATTTTTCTAGTAACAAGCTTACGTGCCTGAATCAAGGTATCAATGACCGAATCAGAGAACCCTCGCTTAGATAAAATCAAGCGTTCAATCTCCAAGCAGTCAGCTGCAGAGAAATTAGATTCGGATGATGGAAGGGTCCCTGAATGAGAAGGTCCTGCCTCAATGGAAGCTTCCACGGCGGCAGAGATGACATGTCCACCAGATCGGCATACCAAGTCCTGCGAGGCCACGCAGGAGCGATGAGAATCAACAAAGCCCTCTCTGTTTGACTCGAGCAATCACTTGGGGAAGGAGAGCAAATGGAGGGAACACATAAGCTAGGTTGAACGACCAAGGCACTGCCAAGACATCTATCAGTTCGGCTTGAGGATCCCTGGACCTGGATCCGTATCTCGGGAGCTTGGCATTCTGACGAGACGCCATAAGATCCAACTCCGGTCTGCCCCATCTGAGAATCAGGTTGGCAAAGACCTCTGGATGGAGTTCCCATTCCTCAGGAAGAAACGTCTGTCTGCTCAAAAAATCAGCTTCCCAGTTGTCTACACCTGGGATGTAGATTGCTGACAGATAACAAGAGTGAGCCTCCGCCCACCAAATTATCTTGGATAATTCTGTCATCGCTAAGGAACTCCTTGTTCCTCCCTGATGATTGATGGAAGCCACAGTCGTGATGTTGTCCGACTGAAAGCGGTTGAATTTGGCCGAAGCCAACTGAGGCCAAGCCTGAAGCACATTGAATATTGCTCTGAACTCCAGAATATTGATGGGAAGTAAAGACTCCGACCGAGTCCACACACCCTGAGCCTTCAGGGAATTCCAAACGGCACCCCATCCTAGTAGGCTGGCGTCCGTCATCACTATCACCCATGAGGGTCTGCGGAAACACGTCCCTTGGGACAGATGATCCGGAGACAACCACCAAAGAAGAGAGTCCCTTGTCTCCTAATCCAGATCTATTTGAGGAGACAAATTTGCATAATCGCCATTCCATTGTCTGAGCATGCTCAGTTGTAGAGGTCTGAGATGAAAACGGAATGATGTCCATTGCAGCCACCATCAATCCAATTACCTCCATGCACTGAGCCACTGATGGCCGAGGATTGGACTGAAGGGATCGGCATGTATCCAGAATCTTTAACTTTCTGACTTCCGTCAAAAAGATTTTCATGGATAGAGAGTCTAATAGAGTCCCCAGGAAAGGAACCCTTGTCTGTGGAATTAGTGAACTCTTTTCTAGATTCACCTTCCACCCGTGAATCCTTAGAAAGGATAGAACAATGTTGGTATGAGACTTTGTCAGCTGATAAGACGCCTGGATCAGAATATCATCCAGATAAGGTGCCACTGCATTGCCCCGCGGCCGGAGAACCGCCAGCAGAGACCCTAGAACCTTTGTGAAGATTCTGGGTGCCGTGGCTAGCCCGAAAGGAAGGGCCACAAACTGAAAATGTTTGTCCAGAAAGGCAAACCTCAGGAACTTGTGATGATCTCTGTGGATAGGAATATGAAGATATGCATCCTTTAAGTCCACGGTAGTCATATATTGACCATCTTGGATCAATGGAAGAATTGTCCTAATAGTCTCCATCTTGAAGGATGGAACTCTGAGAAACTTTTTTAGACTCTTGAGATCTAAAATGGGTCGGAACGTTCCCTCTTTTTTGGGAACCACAAAAAGATTTGAGTAAAACCCCTGCCCCTGTCTGTATTGGAACGGGACAAATTACTCCCATAGTGGAGAGGTCTTTTACACAATGTAAGAACGCCTCTCTTTTTATCTGGTCTACAGATAATCGTGAAAGAAGAAACCTTCTCCTTGGGGAGGAATTTTTGAACTCCAACTGATACCCTTGAGACATGATTTCTAGTGTCCAGGGATCCTGAACGTCTCTTATCCAAGCCTGGACAAAGAGAGAAAGTCTGCCCCCTACTAGATCAGGTCCCGGATCGGGGGCCGCTCCTTCATGCTGTCTTGGGAGCAGCAGCGGGATTCTTGGGTTGTTTACCCTTGTTCCAAGCCTGGTTGGGTCTCCAGGTAGGCTTGGCTTGAGAATAAGTCCCATCCTGTTTAGCGGAAGAGGAAGGGGGGACTCCTTTGAAATTATGAAAGGAACGAAAATTACTCTGTCGTCCCCTTTGCTTAGATGTCTTGTCTTGAGGGAGGAGATGACCCTTACTTCCCGTAATATCGGAAATGATTTCTTTCAAGTCAGGCCCGAATAGGGTCTTTCCTTTGAAAGGAATAGCCAAAAGCTTGGATTTAGAGGACACATCCGCCGATCAAGATTTTAACCATAAAGCTCTTCGTGCTAAGATGGAGAATCCCGAACTCTAAGCCGCAAATTTGGTGATCTGAAAGGAAGCATCCGTAATAAAAGAATTAGCCAGCTTAAGGGCCTTAATTCTGTCCTGTATTTCCTCTAAAGAGGTCTCAGTTCTAAGAGACTCTTCTAGAGCGTCAAACCAAAAAGCAGCCGCAGTCGTGAATGTTACAATGCAGGCCGCCGGTTGCAGTAAAAACCCTTGATGAACATAGAGTTTTTTGAGAAGACCCTCCAACCTCTTATCCATGGGGTCTTTGAAAGCACAACTGTCCTCCATAGGGATAGTCGTACGCTTAGCCAGAGTAGAGATAGCTCCCTCCACCTTAGGGACCGTCTGCCAAGAATCCCGAACGGTGTCAGCTATAGGGTACATTTTCCTAAAAATAGGAGAAGGGGGGAACGGAATACCCGGTCTTTCCCATTCCCTTGCAATAATTTCCGAAATTCTCTTAGGAACCGGAAAAACATCGGAATAAGAAGGGACCTCTAGGCATCTGTCCATCTTACTCAATTTCTCTGGTGGGACCACAATAGAGTCACAGTCGTCCAGAGTCACCAGAACCTCCCGTAGTAACAGGCGGGGGTGTTCAAGCTTAAACCTGAAGGACATCACGTCCGAATATGTCGGGGGCAAGGCACTCCCTGGGTCAGACAGTTCCCCCTCAGACAGGGCTCCCTACCCCCCAATTCAAAACCCTGGGAGGGTACATTGGAGATTGCCATCAAAGCATCAGAAGTTGTAGGGACCACATGGGTCTCTGTCCTACTGCGTTTGCCTTGCAAAGCTGGCAAATTAGATAAAACTTCTGAAAGAGTGGATGACATAACTGCAGCCATATCTTGCAGGGTGAAGGAGGCAGACGCAGTTGAAGAGCACGGCGTCGCCTGTGCGGGCGTTAAGGGCTGTGACGCTTGGGGAGAAAATTGCGGCACACTCTGAGTCTCATCAGTCTGAGAAACATCCTTAGATATATCTTTGTTAAAGAAAATCTGCTCTCTAAATTGCAATGCCCTCTCAGTGCATGAGGGAAAAAAAGTAACAGGGGGTTCCACATTGGCATTTAAACACATGGAACAAGTACTGGCATTAAGATCATCCATTGATAAAAAATGGTATTGGTGTAGTATTTAATAATGTAACATACTTAATACATAGAGAATTTGAAAATATGCAACAGAGCCGTTTGCAAAATAAAAATAACTGTGCTTAAATTTGCCCAGCACTCTGTACAAAACTGTTTATGCCTTTGGAGAAAAAGAACCGTGTCTTACATATCCCAGTAAAGTTAACTAAATTTTAACAGTAACTGCACACTTGAAAATAAGCGCCTTGCCACAGATCTGCTGCGGCTCCTACCTGCTCCCAATGACCTGGTGACAACGCAACAGAGTGCCTAAAACCGCTGGTGTTTTTCTACCACCCACGCGGTCCAGACAAACACTGGAGTCAAAGTACACTGTCTGACTCCCAGGAACACACTGCGCGGCTTCTTCCAGTGCACAAAAGAGTGCCCCGCCCATCGTGGGCGTATCAATTCGAAAACTCCCGGACGGATCAGTAAAGTGCATTGAAAAGCAAAATGGAGTCGCCGGGATAAATTTTACCCTTAACGAAATGTCCAAAAAATTAAACATAAGCCAGTCCCCTTTAAACAACCAACTCCCGGTCTGCTGTTATAAACAACCTTGCCTGGGCCATACTAGATCAGTGCTATTCCCCGGAGTATAATACTCCAAGCCAGATCCCTTGCGTCAGCCCAATAAAAAACCTCATATAACATTATGCAGTCCCAACAATAGGCCAAATAATGATAGCAGCCCTTCAGTACCATGTATAGTAGGACACAGACATTAAACAGAAGAGCCAGCTTGACAGAAAATAATAGACTGCTCATACCTCAATGCTGAGTAACAGCATGACTTGTCCCACACTGCCAGAGGTCCTTCTCCTCCTCCAGGAATCGGTGGGAACAAACTGGGTCTGATATAATATCTGCTAAGACCATATTCAGCAGGGCATACATTGTTGAAAAGCCTGTAACTTTACCCCTGAGTAAAATAGTACTCACTGGTAGCATTTAAAAATAATAAACTCTTGACTGAAGAATCTAAAATAACACCTCACTTTACCTCTTCCTATCACTAACACAGGCAAAGAGAATGACTGAGTTGGGAGGGAAGGGAGGAGCTATATATACAGCTCTGCTGTGGTGCTCTTTGCCTCCTCCTGCTGACCAGGAGGCGATATCCCATAAGTAAGGATGAAATCCGTGGACTCGTCATATCTTGTCAAAGAAAAGAAAATTTATGCTTACCTGATAAATTTATTTCTTTTTTGACACAATGAGTCCACGGATAATCTTAATTACTAATGGGATATTCACCTCCTGGTCAGCAGGAGGAGGCAAAAAGCACCACAGCAGAGCTGTTAAATAGCTCCTCCCTTCCCTCCCACTCCAGTCATTCGACCGAAGTTAGGAAGAGAAAGGAAAAGCCAAGGTGCAGAGGTGTCTGAAGTTTACAATAACCCACAACCTGTCTAAAATAACAGGGCGGGCCGTGGACTCATCATGTCAAAAAAGAAATAAATGTATCAGGTAAGCATAAATTTTCTTTTCTTTTTTAAGACACGATGAGTCCACGGATCATCTTAATTACTAATGGGATTCAATACCCAAGCTAGAGTACACAGATGATACAGGAGGGACAAGACAGGGAACCGAAACGAAAGGCACCACTGCTTGAAGAACCCTAAAAACGGCCTGAGCCGAGGCAAAAGTGTCAAATTTGTAAAATCTTTAAAAAGTGTGAAGAGAGGACCAAGTTGCAGCCTTGCAAATCTGTTCCACAGAAGCTTCATTTTTGAATGCCCATGAGGAAGCAACAGCCCTTGTGGAATGAGCCGTAACTCTCTAGGGAGGCTGCTGTCCAGCAGTCTCATATGCAAAACGTATGATACTCTTCAGCCAAAAAGAACGAGAAGTAGCCGTAGCTTTCTGTCCCTTACGTTTTCCTGAGAAAACCACAAACAAAAAAGAAGACTGACGAAAATCCATAGTCGCCTGAAGGTAAAACTTTAAAGAACGGACCACATCCAAATTCTGCAGAAGTCTTTCCTTCTGAGAAGAAGGATTAGAACACAATAAAGGAACAGCAATCTCCTGATTAATGTTCCGATATTAAATCAAGACTCCATGGAGGAGCAACTGGTTTGAACACAGGCCTGATCCTTCCTGACCAAGGCCTGACAGAATGATTGTACATCTGGACTTGGCATGCTGACTGAGATTCAACAGTAAAAGTTGGACAACGCCTGCTTGGAAGAAAAGTTAAACAACTTACTTTGAAAAATCGAAAGGAAGTGAACTATACTGACAACTGCTTTCAAATTCTGAGGGAAGGAATTACCCTTACCTCACGTAATATCAGAGAAGTTTTTTTAAATGTATTCCCCCGTAATGGGAATCAAACTTGAGTTATCAAAGTCTTAAGTTGCTGCTCTAACCTTATACTAATTCAGAGCACTAAACAAGGTCTTCCCCTTGTAGGGAATCACCAAAAAATGTATCCTCAGATAAGGCATTCACAGTCTGAACGTTCTGCTGGCCTTATGGCAAAGCCTGAAATCCTAGCTCCCAGTTAAAAAACCTTGAAGTGGAGCATCTGACAGAGCAGCATTAGCTAACTGAATCACTTCAACCCTATTCTGGATTTCTTCGAGAGGAGTATCTGTCCTGATAGAACAGACAACACATCAACCAGTATGCCACTGCACCGGTGACTAAGTCATGCAAACCGCAGGCAGTTGTAACTCTGACATACACACCCTTCCTGGGTCCCATTGTGAAAGAGTCTGCTAAATCTGGAGAAAAGGGGATGCCCAGTTTCTCCCTATCCTTTCAATCATCCTTATAAAGATTGCTGGAATTAAAAGAATTGACTACGCCAAATCGGCTTTGTCCACGGTAGCTCAAACCTCCTAAAATAACCAATGGAGGTGCTCAAGCTTAACTGAAAGAAAACACTTCAGTATCAGACAAAGGAATTACACAGACAGAGTCTGAGCTTTCCCCTTATATACTAATGAAGTATCCTCCTCTTCATGCTCCAGGGAGGAAATTTTGGAATATATACTACTGTATTAGCAATTTGTCCTCAAGTGATTTCCCTACAGTATGGGAAAAAACATTCAATACAACAGATATCATTTAAGTATCGTATGGAAGCGATGGCTGGAGAATAACTCTAGGTGAAGTTTGTGAGGAAGCGCAGGGCACTGCATGTGTGGGCTACAAAATGATTTGTACATTTGCGAGAAAATATTTTATTCCTCTTGAAAAATCTCTCACAACATAGTGAAAAGAGAACAGATGATTAATCAAATAAAAGGTTTTTAATTTAATTAACATAGAAAAACCGTTACTGTCTCCTTAAATTTGAAAGGGTAATTCCTTTATTTCAGTTCATTTAACAACATAGTGAACAGAGACAAAATAATTAATCAAATAACAATCGGAACTTTATAATAAAAGAGAACACATAATTAACCGTTACTGTCTCTTTAAATGTTGAAGAGAAACTTTCGTATGTGGGTGAGCAGAGATGATTTAGTAGCTCACAGAACAGATTCTACTGTCTCATTAAGTTTATTTCAAGTTTTTTTTTTTTGTTCAAAGGTAAGCAGGGGTGTACCGGTACATAAGTCCGTTGTCACTCAAGATTGCTGCCTCAGCAAACCCCCTCTACACCTCAGCTTAACGCAGCTGAGGTGCCTGTCAGCCCATCCGTAGAAGATTTTGCTGTTACAGAAGCACTGCTCTAAGTGCCAACACCTTGACCAAAACAACTGTAACAGAAGCGCTGCTCTAAGCGCCGACATAAACTAATCAACTGTAACAGAAACGCTGCTCTAAGCGCCAACATGAACTAAACGGCTGTAACAGAAGCGCTGCTCTAAGCGCCAACACCTTAAAACTAAACAGCCCGTTCCGAAAACCGGAAGAAAAGGAACAGCTGCGCAACTAATAAAGGCGCCACCTAAGTACCACCCATCACGGGGTATCAATAACCCTCTGCCACCATTACAAGCTTTACAGATAATTGCGAAGTTCATAAGTGTTTAACAATAATAAAAAAAAAACTACGCACTGAGCCTGCTCTAGTGTTCATGCAGCAGCGCCCAAGCGTAATAGTTAATATGTTCTCTCCCGGTCGGTTAAAATTATGTTATGAAAAAAACGCCAGGAGATGAGGTACATGTCTCTTTCAGCCCCAGTGCCTGCGTCTAAGTCTGCCTACCCTCTGCTAACGCAGTAGGAGAATCTATCAACTTTAATGAAGGCTTGTAAGCCAAATCTGTCATAGTGCCCCCTAACATCATAGGAGAATCTATTCCTTATTGGTAATGAGGCTTTGAATAAAATAATACCTTGCTCAAACTTTTTTCTGAGATCTTCTTTCTATCCCTAGACAAAAAGTTAGCACTTACCTCATCCTCTGCCTGACAGCAAGGCAGATCCCAGGTTTAAGAGGTCCTCTCCCTCCCATTGACCTGTGGAAAACAAGGCATGCTGAGTAATCCTTTTCCTCAGACTAAGGCATACAGGGCAGCAAATACATGGGAGGCGCAGTGAGAATTATGTCCTACAAGTCCCCATTGCTTTAAAGCCACCAAAAAGCTCTACTGTAGAGACTGATATGGGATACGGCTACACCCTAGGACAAAGTAGCACTCTCTGGCACTACTTTAAAAATAATAAACTCTTGATTGAAGAATCTTTTCTAACACCTCACTTTACCTCTTCCTATCACTAACGTAGGCAAAGAGAATGAATGGAGTGGGAGGGAAGGGAGGAGCTATTTAACAGCTCTGCTGTGGTGCTCTTTGCCTCCTCCTGCTGACCAGGAGGTGAATATTTAACTAGAATTCAATAAAGGATTGAACAAAAGGATACTATGGTAGCACTCCTAAGACTCTAAGAACACTGTTCTTAGAGTCTTAAGAGTGCTACCATAGTATCCTTTTGTTCAATCCTTTATTGAATTCTAGTTAAATATAACTGTAGATACTAAGCACCTCACCACAATCAAATAGTATATTTTGAGGCCAATTTGCCCTAATTGTGTATGGTGATAAGACTCTATATATCTGTAGTAGTGCCATCAAACTTTTCTTTTCGTACAAACAGGAGGTGAATATCCCATTAGTAATTAAGATGATCCGTGGACTCATCGTGTCTTAAAAAAGAAACAGAATTTTATTCCTAAAGTTAACACAATGTGGATCGCTAGGTTTTTTTAAAAAACATATTTTGCTCACACCACGTTAATAATCTTTACTCCGCCCCCATATGTTTTTCCGGCTTGCTTCAGTTATTCACATGGAGAGCTGTCCCAACCGCTCACTACGTCATTCTATGGGCAGTCATTCTATGGGGAATCTAGTGTGTGTGCGTCACTGTATGCAAATTACAATACAGCGGCGTTAAGACGCACACTCCATTGAAGGGGTGTGTGCATGTCTTCAAAGGACGCCAGCTGGCACAGCTTTCCATTGGTTGATGCGAAAATGTGACCAAAAAAAAAATTCCAGAAAAAAAATAATGGGCGCAGGAACGGTGAAAAGATTTAAACATTTTTTAAAAGATATTCAATCTTAATAAACTACATTTAATATTAATCAATGAATGAAAGTTCCATTATTTTTTAATTATTAATCAAATGCAGCATTGCATATTTGTATAATTTACCATCACAAGGAACAGGCAAATTATCAAGTTTATTTCAAAGACATACATTGTTGTTTAAACTTACTGTTATCAGGTGAGATTCTATTGACAAGAAGACGTTTTCTGCTTCTTTTATTTTGCCAAAATCTTTAAGGCATTGTGCAACAAAGAACAATATTCTGTATAGATTATTGCCACCCTCTGAAAAAAATACAGACATTTTACTTTTGTACTGTACCCATAATTTGAAGACAATACATGTATTAAATAACACAGAAATGTGCTTAAATATTGATTGTAACATTATTATTTTTAACAGAGCATCGGTTATGAAGAGTAAATAAATATCCCTTCCCACACCATCTGTAGTCATTTGAGTGATCACTGTCCCTACTGTCATCTGGCGCCTCTTCTTTGTTTCTAATTTAGCTGGATGTTGTAAATATCAGATTCAGGTAGCCCTAAAGAGACATTCATCACTAAGGGGCAGATGAACCAAGGATCTCTGATCTGGTGAAATGATATAATAAGTCTCATCAATAGTGTGAGGTCCCTTAAAGAATTTCATAAAAGCAAATTTTAGCTTAAGAGCTATTTATTTAGTGGAGCACTATTGATAGCACAGGGTGCTCTATCAATATCACTTGACCACACTAAATTAACACAAACATTTATATTACAAGTCCATGGTAAAATTTAATTACTATAGAATGTTTAGCGCGGCCAACATCTCTTTAGCAATCCCTATACTTTAAATGGATATCACGACCAAACTAAACATCACTCATATTACAAGTTGAAAGTTATGGCTTGTGTGAGACCTGGGCCTCTAGTTATCAAGCCGTCGACTTTCTAGCATTCGCCGGCACCAATACGCTCGCCTAAGATCGCCTAACATCGCTGCCGCAGACCTGAATACATTTGCCAAAATTATCAAGAAAGCTGTCAAAAAGCTGCGCACCAAGTACGGAGCAATGAGCAGCGGACTGTTGTTAACTACAGTCATCGATCTCGCTGCTCATCGGCTTATTCGCAGCTTTCTTGATACCCTGTCACTAAGCACCCACACTAAACTATACTGTATTACCCCCTATACCACCGCTCCCGGACCCCCCCCGCAACTAAATAAAGTTATTAACCCCTAAACCGCCGCTCCCGGAGCCCACTGCAACTCTAATAAACAGTTTAACCCCTAAACCACCGCTCCCGGAGCCCACCGCCACCTACATTATATGTATTAACCCCTAAACCGCCGCTCCCGGACCCAGCCGCAACGAAATAAAATGTTTAACCCCTAAACCACCGCTCACGGACCCCGCCGCCACCTACATTAAATTTATTAACCTCTAATCTGAACCCCTACACAAACATTACCTACATTAAATTTATTAGCCCCTAATCTGACCCCCCTACACCGCCGCCACCTACTTTAAATTTATTAACCCCTAATACCCCGCCCCAACGTTGCCGCCACTATATTAAATTTATTAACCCCAAAACCTAAGTCTAACCCTTACCCTAACAGCCCCTAACTTAAATATAATTTAAATTAATCTAAATAAATATTCCTATCATGAAATAAATTATTCCTATTTAAAACTAAATACTTACCTATAAATTAAACCCTAAGCTAGCTACAATATAACTAATAGTTACATTGTATCTAGCTTAGGGTTTATTTTTATTTTACAGGCAAGTTTGTATTTATTTTAACTAGGTACAATAGTTATTAAATAGTTATTAACTATTTAATAGCTACCTAGCTAAAATAAATACAAAAGTACCTGTAAAATAAATCCTAACCTAAGTTACAATTACACCTAGCACTACACTATCATTAAATTAATTACCTAAATTAAAATAAATTAATTACAATTAAATAAAATTAACTAAAGTACAAAAAAAACAACACTAAATTACAGAAAATAATAAAATAATTAAAAGTTTTTTAAACTAATTACACCTAATCTAATTCCCTAATAAAATAAAAAAGCCCCCCCAAAATAAAAAAAAATCCCTACCCTACACTAAATTACAAATAGCCCTTAAAAGGGCCTTTTGCAGGGCATTGCCCCAAAGTAATCAGCTCTTTCACCTGTAAAAAAAAGTACAATACCTTCCAACATTACAACCCACCACCCACACACCCAACCCTATTCTAAAACCCACCCAATCCCCCCTTAATAAAACCTAACACTACCCCCTTGAAGATCACCCTACCTTGAGACGTCTTCACCCAGCCGGGCACAAGTGGTCCTCCAGAGGGGCAGAAGTCTTCATCCGATCTGGGCAGAAGAGGACCTCCAGACGGGCAGAAGTCTTCCTCCAGATGGCATCTTCTATCTCTTCCATCCGGCGAGGAGCGGCTCCATCTTGAAGACATCCGACGCAAAGCATCCATCCAGACCGACGACTACCGACGAATGAATATTCCTTTAAATGACGTCATCCAAGATGGCGTCCCTTGAATTCCGATTGGCTGATAGAATTCTATCAGCCAATCGGAATTAAGGTAGGAAAAATCCTATTGGCTGATGCAATCAGCCAATAGGATTGAAGTTCAATCCTATTGGCTGATCCAATCAGCAAATAGGATTGAGCTCGCATTCTGATTGGAACAGCCAATAGAATGCAAGCTCAATCCTATTGGCTGATTGCATCAGCCAATAGGATTTTTCCTACCTTAATTCCAATTGGATGATTGTATCAGCCAATCGGAATTCAAGAGACGCCATCTTGGATGATGTCATTTAAAGGAATATTCATTCGTCGGGTAGTCGTCGGTCTGGATGGATGCTCCGCGTCGGATGTCTTCAAGATGGAGCCGCTCCTCGTCGAATGGATGAAGATAGAAGGTGCCGCCTGGATGAAGACTTCTGCCCGTCTGGAGGTTCTCTTCTGCCCCTCTGGAAGACCACTTGTGCTCGGCTGGGTGAAGACGTCTCAAGGTAGAGTGATGTTCAAGGGGGTAGTTTTAGGTTTTATTAAGGGGGAATTGGGTGGGTTTTAGAGTAGGGTTGGGTGTGTGGGTGGTGAGTTGTAATGTTTGGGGGGGTATTGTATTTTTCTTTTACAGGTAATAGAGCTGATTACTTTGGGGCAATGCCCCGCAAAAGGCCCTTTTAAGGGTTATTTGTAATTTATTGTAGAGTTGGGCTTTTTTTTTATTTTGGGGTGCTTTTTTATTTTATTAGTGGGATTAGATTAGGTGTAATTAGTTTAAAATTCTTGTAATTATTTTATTATTTTCTGTAATTTAGTGTTTGTTTTTTTTGTACTTTAGTTAATTTTATTTAATTGTAATTAATTTATTTTAATTTAGGTGATTCATTTAATGATAGTGTAGTGTTAGGTGTAATTGTAACTTAGGTTAGGATTTATTTTACAGGTACTTTTGTATTTATTTTAGCTAGGTAGTTATTAAATAGTTAATAACTATTTAATAACTATTGTACCTAGTTAAAATAAATACAAACTTAAACCCTAAGCTAGCTACAATATAACTATTAGTTATATTGTAGCTATCTTAGGGTTTATTTTATAGGTACGTATTTAGTTTTAAATAGGAATAATTTAGTTAATTGTAGTAATTTTATTTAGATTAATTTAAATTATATTTAAGTTAGGGGGTGTTAGGGTTAGACTTAGGTTTAGGGGTTAATACATTTAATATAGTGGGGGCGACGTTGGGGGCGGGAGATTAGGGGTTAATAAATGTAATGTAGGTGGCGGCGGGGTCCGGAAGTGGTGGTTTAGGGGTTAATAAGTATAATGTAGGTGGCGGCGATTTAGGGGGGGCAGATTAAGGGTTAAACACTTTATTAGAGTTGCGGTGGGCTCCGGGAGCAGCGGTTTAGGGGTTAATACATTTATTAGAGTTGCGGCGGTATAGGGGGGGCAGGTTAGGGGTTAATAAGTATAATGTAGGTGACAGCGGGCTCCGGGAGACGCGGTTTAGGCGTTAAACACTTTATTTAGTTGCGGCAGTGTGGGGGGGACAGATTAGGGGTGTTTTTAGACTCGGGGTACATGTTAGGGTGTTAGGTGTAGACATTTACCATAGGAATCAATGGGATATCGGGCAGCAGTGAACTTGAGCTTTCACTTCTGTCAGACTCCCATTGATTCCTATGGCATCCGCCGCCTCTAGGGCGGCGAATTGAAAACCAGGTACGCTGGGCCCGAATAGTGGCGAGCGTACCTGGTAGTTTTTTGATAACTTTCAAAAGTAGTCAGATTGTGCTGAACTTGCATTCGGAACATGTGTGACGTAACCATTGATCTGTGTCGGATTGAGTCTGGCGGATCGTATGTTACGTCACTAAATTCTACTTTTGACGGTCTGTAGGGTTTGATAACTACGGTGAATCAAGCTTGCCACAAATACGCTGCGGAATTCCAGCATATTTGCGGTTGACAGCTTAATAAATAGGCCCTGAAGTAAAGTTTCTGTATGTGGTTTGGGAACAAACTCACGGGTAGATTACGAGTCTTGCGTTATGAGGGGTGCGGTGCTAACGTGCAGTTTATTCTCACCGCTCACTTCCCTGCAGCGTTGGTATTACGGGTTTTTACAAACCCGTCGTTAACAGGCAAGAAGTGAGTGTAAAGCAAAATTGCGCTCCACACTGCACTCCAATACCAGCGCTGCTTAAGTGAGCGGTGAGCTGGTTGTACGTGCTTGTGCACGATTTCCCCATAGACATCAATGGGGAGAGCCGGCTGAGAAAAAGTCTAACACCTGCCAAAAAGCAGCGTAAAACTCAGTAACGCAGCCCCATTTATTCCTATGTGGAAACTTAAGTTATGTTTACACCTAACACCCTAACATGAACCTCGAGTCTAAACACCCCTAATCTTAAACTTATTAACCCCTAATCTGCCGCCCCCGACATCGCCGACACCTACATTATATTTATTAACCCCTAATCAGCCGCTCCGAACATCGCCGCCACCTACATTATACTTATTAACCCCTAATCTGCTGCCCCCAACATCGCCAACACCTACATTATATTTATTAACCCATAATCTCCCTCCCCCAAAGTCGCCACAACCTACCCATATTTATTAACCCCTAATCTGCCGCCCCCAATGTCGCCGCCATTATTCTAAGTTTATTAACCCCTAAACCACCACACTCCCGCCTCTCAAACACTAGTTAAATAATATTAACCCCTAATCTGTCGCCCCTAACATCGCTGCCAACTACATTATACTTATTAACCCCTAATCTTCTGCTCCGGACATCGCCGCAACCTACATTATATTTATTAACCCTAATCTGCTGCCCCCAACATCGCCGCCAGCTACCTACATTTATTAACCCCTAATCTGCCGTCCCCAACGTCGCAGCCACAATATTAAATATATTAACGCTTAAACCTAAGTCTAACCCTAACCCCCCCAACTTAAATATAATTTAAATAAATCTAAATAAAATTCCTATCATTAACTAAATTATTCCTATTTAAAACTAAATACTTACCTGTAAAATAAACCCTAAGCTAGGTACAATATAACTAATAGTTACATTGTATCTAGCTTAGGGTTTATTTATTTTTTACAGGCAAGTTTGTATTTATTTTAACTAGGTAGAATAGTTACTAAATATATATTAACTATTTACTAACTACCTAGCTAAAATAAATACAAAGTTACCTGTAAAATAAAACCTAACCTAAGTTAGAATAACACCTAAGACTAAACTACAATTAAATAACTTACATAAATTACATACAATTAAATAAATTAAATACAATTAGCTAAATTACAACCCCCCCCCCCCACTAAATTACAGAAAATAAAAACAAAATTTATGCTTACCTGATAAATTTATTTCTCTTGTGGTGTATCCAGTCCACGGATTCATCCATTACTTGTGGGATATTCTCCTTCCCAACAGGAAGCTGCAAGAGGACACACACAGCAGAGCTGTCTATATAGCTCCTCCCCTAACTGCCACTCCCAGTCATTTGACCGAAGACAAGCAAGAGAAAGGAGAAACTATAGGGTGCAGTGGTGACTGTAGTTTAAAAATAAAAAACACCTGCCTTAAAATTACAGGGCGGACCGTGGACTGGATACACCACAAGAGAAATAAATTTATCAGGTAAGCATAAATTTTGTTTTCTCTTGTAAGGTGTATCCAGTGCACGGATTCATCCATTACTTTTGGGATACCAATACCAAAGCTATAGGACACGGATGAAGGGAGGGACAAGGCAGGCGCTTAAACGGAAGGCACCACTGCCTGTAAGACCTTTCTCCCAAAAATAGCCTCCGAAGAAGCAAAAGTATCAAATTTGTAGAATTTAGAAAAAGTATGAAGCGAAGACCAAGTCGCCGCCTTACAAATCTGTTCAACAGAAGCCTCATTCTTAAAAGCCCATGTGGAAGCTACCGCTCTAGTGGAATGAGCTGTAATTCTTTCAGGAGGCTGCTGGCCAGCAGTCTCATAAGCTAAGCGGATTATACTTCTTAGCCAAAAAGAAAGAGAAGTTGCCAAAGCCTTTTGGCCTCTCCTCTGTCCAGAGTAGACCACAAACAAAGCAGATGTTTGACGAAAATCCTTCGTAGCTTGTAAATAAAATTTTAAAGCACGAACCACATCAAGATTGTGTAAAAGACGTTCCTTCTTTGAAGAAGGATTAGGACATAGTAAAGGAACAACAATCTCCTGATTAATATTTTTATTTGATACCAGCTTAGGAAGAAAACCAGGTTTGGTACGTAAAACTACCTTATCTGCATGGAAAATGAGATAAGGGGAATCACATTGTAAAGAAGATAACTCCGAAACTCTTCGAGCCGAGGAGATAGCTACTAAAAACAGAACTTTCCAAGATAAAAGTTTAATATCTATGGAATGCAAAGGTTCAAACGGAACCCCTTGCAGAACCTTAAGAACCAAATTTAAACTCCATGGCGGAGCAACAGGTTTAAACACAAGCTTGATTCTAACTAAAGCCTGACAAAACGCCTGAACATCTGGAGTATCAGCCAGACGCTTGTGCAAAAGAATAGACAGAGCAGAAATCTGTCCCTTTAAGGAACTAGCTGACAATCCCTTCTCCAATCCTTCTTGGAGAAAAGATAATATCCTAGGAATCCTGACCTTACTCCATGAGTAACCTTTGGATTCACACCAATGAAGATATCTACACCATATCTTATGATAGATTTTCCTGGTGACCGGCTTTCGAGCCTGAATTAAGGTATCAATGACCGACTCAGAGAAACCACGCTTTGATAAAATCAAGCGTTCAATCTCCAAGCAGTCAGACGCAGAGAAATTAGATTTGGATGGTTGAAAGGACCTTGGAGGAGAAGGTCCTGCCTCAGCGGCAGAGTCCATGGTGGAAGGGATGACATGTCCACCAGATCTGCATACCAAGTCCTCCATGGCCATGCAGGTGCTATCAAAATCACCAATGCTTGATCTTGGCAATCAGACGAGGGAGCAGAGGAAACAGTGGAAACACATAAGCCAGGTTGAAGGACCAAGGCGCTGCTAGAGCATCTATCAGCGCTGCCTTGGGATCCCTGGACCTGGATCCGTAACAAGGAAGCTTGGCGTTCTGACGAGACGCCATGAGATCCAGTTCTGGTTTGCCCCAAAGTTGAATCAACTGTGCAAATACCTCCGGATGGAGTTCCCACTCCCCCGGATGAAAAGTCTGCCGACTTAGAAAATCCGCCTCCCAGTTCTCTACTCCTGGGATATGGATAGCTGATAGATGGCAAGAGTGAACCTCTGCCCATAGAATTATTTTTGAAACCTCCAACATTGCTAGGGAACTCCTTGTTCCCCCTTGATGGTTGATGTAGGCTACAGTCGTGATATTGTCCGACTGAAATCTGATGAACCTGACCGCAGCAAGCTGAGGCCAAGCCTGAAGAGCATTGAATATCACTCTAAGTTCCAGAATGTTTATCGGAAGGAGTGCCTCCTCCTGAGTCCACGAGCCCTGAGCCTTCAGGGAGTTCCAGACTGCACTACAGCCCAGAAGGCTGGCATCTGTCGTTACTATTGTCCAATTTGGCCTGCGGAAGGTCATACCCTTGAACGGATGGACTCGAGATAGCCACCAGAGAAGAGAATCCCTGGTCTCTTGATCCAGATTTAGTAGAGGGGACAAATCTGTGTAATCCCCATTCCACTGACTGAGCATGCAAAGCTGCAGCGGTCTGAGATGTAGGCGGGCAAACGGCACTATGTCCATTGCCGCTACCATTAAATCGATTACTTCCATACACTGAGCCACTGAAGGGCAAGAAGTAGAATAAAGAACACGGCAGGAATTTAGAAGTTTTGACAACCTGGCCTCTGTCAGGCAAATCTTCATTTCTACAGAATCTATCAGAGTTCCTAGGAAGGAAACTCTTGTGAGAGGGGATAGAGAACTCTTTTCTTCGTTCATTTTCCGCCCATGAGACCTCAGGAATGCCAGAACAATGTCCGTATGGGACCTGGCGATTTGAAAATTTGACACCTGTATCAGAATGTCGTCTAGGTAAGGGGCTACTGCTATACCCCGCGGCCTTAGGACCGCTAGGAGTGACCCTAGAACCTTCGTAAAGATTCTTGGTGCCGTAGCTAACCCAAAGGGAAGAGCCACAAACTGGTAATGCCTGTCTAGGAAGGCGAACCTGAGAAACCGATGATGATCTCTGTGTATCGGAATGTGTAGATAAGCATCCTTTATGTCCACGGTAGTCATATATTGACCCTCCTGGATCATAGGTAGGATGGTTCGAATAGTCTCCATCTTGAAGGATGGGACCCTGAGAAATTTGTTTAGGATCTTGAGATATAAGATTGGTCTGAAGGTTCCCTCTTTCTTGGGAACTACAAACAGATTTGAATAGAAGCCTTGCCCCTGTTCCTCCTTTGGAACTGGGTGGATCACTCCCATAACTAGGAGGTCTTGAACACAATGTAAGAATGCCTCTCTCTTTATCTGGTTTGCAGATAATTGTGAGAGATGAAATCTCCCTTTTGGGGAAGAAGCTTTGAAGTCCAGAAGATATCCCTGGGACACAATTTCCAACGCCCAGGGATCCTGGACATCTCTTGCCCAAGCCTGGGCGAAGAGAGAAAGTCTGCCCCCTACTAGATCCCTTTCCGGATCGGGGGCTGATCTTTCATGCTGTCTTAGAGGCAGCAGCAGTTTTTTCGGCCTGCTTTCCTTTGTTCCAAGCCTGGTTAGGTCTCCAGACCGGCTTGGACTGGGCAAAATTTCCCTCTTGTTTTGTATTAGAGGAAGTTGAAGCTGCGCCACTCTTGAAGTTTCGAAAGGAACGAAAATTAGTCTGTTTGGTCCTTAATTTGTTGGACCTATCCTGAGGAAGGGCGTGACCTTTTCCTCCAGTAATATCAGAAATGATCTCCTTCAGTCCAGGCCTGAATAGGGTCTGCCCCTTGAAGGGAATGTTGAGAAGCTTAGACTTTGAAGTAACGTCAGCTGACCAGGATTTAAGCCATAGCGCCCTACGCGCCTGAATAGCAAAACCTGAGTTTTTAGCCGTTAGCTTGGTTAAATGAACAACGGCGTCAGAAACAAATGAATTGGCTAGCTTAAGAGCTTTAAGCTTGTCAAGGATATCATCCAACGGTTTTCTACCTGTAGAGCTTCTTCTAGAGGGGGCAATGCATGCAAGAGGCTGGAGAATAAAACCTTGTTGAATAAAAATTTTCGCTAGGGTAGAGACTGCTCCCTCCACCTTAGGGACCGTCTGCCACAAGTCCCGTGTAGCAGCATCTATAGGAAACATCTTTTTAAAAACAGGAGGGGAGAGAATGGTACACCTGGTCTATCCCATTCCTTAGTAATAATTTCTGAAAACCTCTTAGGGATTGGAAAAACATCAGTGTAAACAGGCACTGCATAGTATTTATCCAACTTACACAATTTCTCTGGGACTACAATGGCGTCACAGTCATCCAGAGTTGATAAAACCTCCCTGAGCAACACGCAGAGGTGTTCAAGTTTAAATTTAAATGTAGACATATCAGAATCAGGTTGAAGTGTCTTCCCTGAATCAGAAAAATCACCCACAGATAGAAGCTCTTCTGCTTCGGCTTCTGCACATTGTGAGGGTATATCAGACATAGATACTAAAGCGTCAGAGAACTCTGTATTTGTTCTAGCCCCAGAGCTGTCTCGCTTTCCTTGTAACCCTGGCAGTTTGGACAATACCTCTGTAAGGGTATGATTCATAACTGCCGCCATGTCTTGTAAAGTATACGCAATGGGCACGCTAGATGTACTTGGCGTCCCTTGAGCGGGAGTTATAGGTTCTGACAAGTGGGGAGAGTTAGTCGGCGTAACTTCCCCCTTGTCAATTTCCTCTGGTGATAAATATTTTAAAGCCAGAATATGGTCTTTAAAATTTATAGTAAGATCAGTGCATTTGGTACACATTCTAAGAGGGGGTTCCACAATGGCTTCTAAACATAATGAACAAGGAGTTTCCTCTATGTCAGACATGTTTAACAGACTAGTAATGAGACCAGCAAGCTTGGAAAACACTTTAATAAATATGAAAAAGCAGAATATAAAAAACGGTACTGTGCCTTTAAGGGAAAAAAACAATCACATAAACTGCAAAACAGTGAAAAAAGCAGTAAACTCTACGAAATTTTTACAGTGTGTATAATAGACTAAAATAGCATTGCACCCACTTGCAAATGGATGATTAACCCCTCAGGCTCAAAAACGAATCAGAAAAACGGTAAAACCGTTATAAACAGTCACAAGCAAACTGCCACAGCTCTACTGTGGCTCCTACCTGCCCATAAAACGACTTTTGTAGGCACAAAAACCCTTTACAGAGGTCCTATATGTCAGGGGACTCCTTCAGGGAAGCTGGATGTCTCAGACTGTAAAAACTACTGCGCAATTAGAGCGCGAAAATAGGCCTCTACCACCATGCACTCAAAGTGAAAGGGCCATAAATAACTACTCCTAGGAGAAATCTAGTCAGCCATGTGGAAAACTAGGCCCCAATAAAGATGTATCACCCTCAGTAAAAAACGTTTTTTATATATCATGCAAACGTTTTACATACTAAGTAATAAGAGCAAGTAATATGAATATTACCCTTTACTGCAAGCATGATCCCAGTCGTTTGTTAAATCACTGTAATCAGGTTTACCTTAAATATATCAGGCACTGTCAGCATTTTCTAGACCTTATCATCTCTCTAGAAAAAATATACTGAACATACCTCAGAGCAGTTAATTCTGCAGGCCATTCCCCCAGCTGAAGTTTTCCCATACTCTTCAGTTATGTGTGAGAACAGCAGTGGACCTTAGTTACAACCTGCTAAGATCATCAAAAACCTCAGGCAAATTCTTCTTCTAATTTCTGCCTGAGGTAAAAACAGTACAACGCCGGTACCATTTAAAAATAACAAACTTTTGATTGAAGATAAACTACACTAAATCACCACATATCTCTTGATACTTCTTTTCTTGTCGAGAGCTGCAAGAGAATGACTGGGAGTGGCAGTTAGGGGAGGAGCTATATAGACAGCTCTGCTGTGGGTGTCCTCTTGCAGCTTCCTGTTGGGAAGGAGAATATCCCACAAGTAATGGATGAATCCGTGGACTGGATACACCTTACAAGAGAAAAACAAATTACAAGATATTTAAACTAATTACACCTAATCTAAGAGCCCTATAAAAATAAAAAGCCCCCCAAAATAAAAAAAAACCCTAGCCTAAACTAAACTATCAATAGCCCTTAAAAGGGGTCTTTTGCGGGGCATTGCCCCAAAGAAATCAGCTCTTTTTCCTGAAAAAGAAATACAAACAACCCCCCCAACAGTAAAACCCACCACCCACACAACCAACCACCCAAATAAAACCCTAACTAAAAAAACCTAAGCTCCCCATTGCCCTAAAAAGGGCATTTGGATGGGCAGTGCCCTTAAAAGGGCATTTAGATCTATTGCTGTCACAAGCTCTGACCTAAAAATAAAACCCATCCAATACACAGTTAAAAAATCCTAACACTAATCCCCGAAGATTCACTTACCGGGAGAAGTCTTCATTCAAGCGGCAAGATGTCCTCAACGAAGCCGGCAGAAGTGGTCCTCCAGACGGGCAGAAGTGGTCCTCCAGACGTGCAGAAGTCTTCATCCAGACGGCATCTTCTATCTTCATCCATCCGGCGCGGAGCGGCTCCATCTTCAAGACATCCGGCGCAGGGCATATTCTTCCAACGAAGTCTTCTTCCAGAATGTATATCTCTTTAAGTGATGTCATCCAAGATGGCATCCCTTAGATTCTGATTGGCTGATATAATTCTATCAGCCAATCGGAATTAAGGTTGAAAAAATCCTATTGGCTGATGCAATCAGCCAATAGGATTGAGCTTGCATTCTATTGGCTGATTGGAACATCCAATAGAATGCAAGCTCAATCCTATTGGCTGATTGGATCAGCCGTCTGGATAAAGACTTCTGCCTGTCTGGAGGACCACTTCTGCCCGTCTGGAGGACCACTTCTGCCGGCTTCGTTGAGGACATCTTGCCGCTTGGATGAAGACTTCTCCCGGTAAGGGAATCTTCGGGGGTTAGTGTTAAGATTTTTTAAGGGCGTATTGGGTGGGTTTTATTTTTAGGTTAGGGCTTTGGACAGCAATAGAGCTAAATGCCCTTTTAAGGGCAATGCCCATCCAAATGCCCTTTTCAGGGCAATGGGGAGCTTAGGTTTTTTTAGTTAGGGTTTTATTTGGGGGGTTGGTTGTGTGGGTGGTGGGTTGTTTGTATTTCTTTTTCAGGTAAAAGAGCTGATTTCTTTGGGGCAATTCCCTGCAAAAGGCCCTTTTAAGGGCTATTGATAGTTTAGTTTAGGCTAGGGTTTTATTTTTTTATTTTTATAGGGCTCTTAGATTAGGTGTAATTAGTTTAAATATCTTGTAACTAGTTTTTTATTTTCTGTAATTTAGTGTTTGTTTTTTTTGTAATTTAGCTAATTGTATTTAATTTATTTAATTGTATTTAATTTATGTACGTTATTTAATTGTAGTGTAGTGTTAGGTGTTAGTATAACTTAGGTTAGGTTTTATTTTACAGGTCAATTTGTATTTATTTTAGCTAGGTAGTTATTAAATAGATAATAACTATTTAGTAACTATTCTACCTAGTTAAAATAAATACAAACTTGTCTGTAAAATAAAAATAAACCCTAAGCTAGATACAATGTAACTATTAGTTATATTGTAGCTAGCTTAGGGTTTATTTTACAGGTAAGTATTTAGTTTTAAATAGGAATAATTTAGTTAATGATAGGAATTCTATTTAGATTTATTTAAATTATATTTAAGTTACGGGGTGTTAGGGTTAGACTTAGGTTTAAGGGTTAATAAATTTAGAATAGTGGCAGTGATGTTGGGGGCGGTAGATTAGGGGTTAATAAATGTAGGTAGGTTGCGGCGACTTCGGGGGAGGGAGATTAGGGGTTAATAAATATAATGTAGGTGTCGGCGATGTTGGGAGCAGCAGATTAGGGGTTAATAAGTATAATGTTGGTGGCGGCGATGTCCGGAACGGCAGATTAGGGGTTAATAAATATAATGTAGGTGGTGGCGATATCGGGGGCGGCAGATTAGGGGTTAATAATATTTAACTATTGTTTGTGAGGCGGGAGTGCGGCGGTTTAGGGGTTAATGTTTATTCTAGTGGCGGCGATGTCGGGAGCTGCAGATTAGGGGTTAATAATTTTATTATAGTGTTTGCGATGCGGGGGGGGGCTCGGTTAAGGGGTTAATAGGCAGTTTCTGGGTGTTAGTGTACTTTTTAGCACTTTAGTTATGAGTTTTATGCTACAGCTTTGTAGCGTAAAACTCATAACTACTGACTTTAAAATGCGTTAGGAATCTTGGCGGTGGAGGGTGTACTGCTCACTTTTTGGCCTCCCAGGCAGACTCGTAATACCGGAGCTATGGAAGTCCCATAGAAAAAAGCCTTTACAAAATTTACGTAAGTTGGTTTGCGGCAAGGCCAAAAAAGTGTGCGGTACACCTATACCTGCAAGACTCGTAATAGCAGCGGGCATAAAAAAGCAGCGTTAGGACCTGTTAACGCTGCTTTTTCCCCTTACCGCAAAACTCGTAATCTAGGAGTCAGTTTTTAAGTTTACCAAGTATTTCAAATGTCTGTTTATTGTTTTTTTATTTATGGAGAATAAATATAGCTCATTACTATACCGCATATAAAACATCTAAAAGGGGGGTATTTATACCCCTACTGTGTTGGAGCTGAATGTCACAAATCACAGGTTTGCAGTATTTACATATATAATGAAAATAATCCTTGTATACCTGCTGGAATGTAAATGTGGAAAGTTCTATGTGGGGTGCACCAAAAACATAAATTATGGTTACCTGATCATTTAATTTCCTTCTGTATGAGGAGAGTCCATGGCATCATTCCTTACTGTAGGGAAATACTGAACCTGGCCAACAGGAGGAGGCAAAGACACCCCAGCCAAAGGCTTAAATACTCCCCCTACTTCCCTCATATCCCATTCATTCTGCCAAGGGAACAAGGAACAGTAGGAGAAATATCAGTGTATAAATGGTGCCAGAAAAGAAAACAAGTTTGGTCCACCCATCGGAGTATACGGGCGGGGGCCGTGGACTCTCCTCATACAGAAGGAAATGAAATTATCAGGTAAGCATAATTTATGTTTTCCTTCTTAATATGAGGAGAGTCCACGGCATAATTCCTTACTGTTGGGAAAACTATACCCAAGCTCTAGAGGACACTGAATGATAACGGGAGGGGTAAAAGAAATGCGGACCCTAATCTGAGGGCACCACAGCCTGCAAAACCTCTCCCAAAAGCTGCTTCGGCCGAATCAAAAACATCAAACTTGGAGGGGAACTTCCGGGCAGCGGCCATCTTAGGTCGCAATAGTCTGAGCTGCTACTAGTATGTGAGATTTTTTCTTTAAAACAGCGGTAATTGGAATCATCAAGGATCTGGGAACCCAGATTCTAATTTGTGAAAGACACCTGCTTTGATCAAGCCTTTTACCGAAGTTCTATGCAGCCCTAATATACCGGAAATTGTCTGGGGGCCTACACCTCCGCTTTAACCCCCCCAGCAACTATCTTTGGCTGCCTGCTGTAAGGCAGTCTTGAGAGTAAGTTGCTATTGAATTCTTTGAATTCTTTGAATTTCCTGTTTAAGCATGGAGGAGACATACTTGGCAATACGAAACCTGGTGCTCGATTTTGAGCGCACAATGTGTGACAGGCTGGATCGCCTTTTGTGCAACATGGAGCGCACCCACGCATGGGATGCACCTGAGTCTTGTACAGAGATGCGTACAGATGCGGCTTGCCCGGGTGGTGCTGAGCAATTGGGTATGACCCAACTTCTTAATGTTAGTTTACGGACAGGTCCCAGCACCAGCTTCTCACCTTTCTCTCTGGACCCTGTCCAGGGAGTTGCTGCCAATTTTCTAGAGGGGGACTACTAAAACTTGCATGTAGCATGACGGGAATACATCTGTTTACTGTGATGGCTAACCTCATTACGAGTAACAGTGGTGCAGTGCTGGTGCCACCTACACGATATTGGGATGTGGTTCCTCTCAACTGCCCTGCAGATATATCCAGAGGGATCTCTTTTTCTCTCTCAAGTGGGAGGAAGATCGTTGATTTGTGTGAGGGAAATTGTTATGCTGATTGCGTCTGGGAGGGCGGCCGACTCCCATGTGTGCAATGCTGGTATTCTTGTTCCACCGAAGCTACTGCAGCAGAAGATTATCCTTTCTGAGCCTGTATTAGGAGACGTGAAAGCAAGTGTTGGGTGATATTTTAAGTTTAGAAATGGATGCCAGATCTTCAGGTCCAGTACAGTATTCTGACTTTGAACTTCCCTCCTTTCGAGATTTGTATGGTTGAGGTGAAGGACGTAACTAATGTATTTAATATTGCTGGACTCTTGTGCTCATCCACAGTTTAGTTCCCTTACTTGTTTGCTTGGTATTTCATGTTTATTGTGTATGTCCTTTTTGAAAGTATTTACATATTTGCACTTCTAGACTTATGCACCCTTGGTAAGAAGGGCACATTTGCCCAGGGTTATATATAAGCTTTCTTACCTCAAGATGTGAATACTAACTGTAGGTAGCTGAGATGACTGGTATTGCTATGTTATAGGTTACGCTTAGTTCAGTTAATTGAGAGCCATATTATACTTTTATTGTTTAGGAACATTATACCCTAACACCATTTTGTTAAGAATTAGATGCAGTACCTTATGGTGTACACAGTATGACAACCTTATATTAGATTTTTCCTTAGGATTCTATAGATATACAAATAGGGGTATGGATTAGGTTATCATCACTGTTCCTATTGGTTCAGTTATTGTGTTCTTTTATTTTAATATGTGAGTTTGCCAAATAGGGGCATAGGGTACCTTTCTCACTAGTACATCTAGTCCACTGACCCTGAGATATCTCTATGCTAGTAAGTCTACCTCATGGGTATACACTATGTGACATCAAGGCATACTATACAGGGCAATTGTAATAGCTAGTACCATGCCTATGCAAAATTCTGGCTTATGTCTGATGTGTTATATACAGCAAGTTTAAAATTAATGGTTGTGTGGCACCTATAGTTTTTCACCTATACATATAGAAGTTAGTAATATTGGAATATGCATATCTGTTACGATATTATTGCCCACATACATGCTCTGACCAAACCTAATAGGGTCATAGTTCAGCCTTTCATTATAGTCACTTCCTTCCTAGAATGATGTAACTAACAGGAGGTAAAATGATTAAGGCTTTAGAGGCCTAAGTAAGGGCTGACATTTACATTTATATGGGATTTATCTAGCTTAATATAGTTGCTCCTCCTTATCGTTACTTCTTACTATATATATATATATATATATATATATATATCATAAATAATACTCAAAATTTATGTTGTACTAAACTATATATAGAGGCCCAAAAGTGGCCTATATATCTTTTATTATGTAATTTTATCTGGAATAGGACAAGAGTGGCCCTGTTAATACTTCCCCCAATCTTTTCCCCTTGTTTATACTCAAAACCCGTGGTCCAAGAGTGGCCACAAATTCTTAGTTGGGGTATGCCTAACTTCTACTTGTTTGTATATCCTAGGGGGTAATTTAATGGTAAAGAGTATCCTGCCATAGCTTTGTGTCCAAGAGTGGCCCTATTAACACTTCCCCCAATATTCACCCCTCACCTATATCCAACATCCGTGGTCCAAGAGTGGCCATTAACTCTTAGCCGAGGTGTACTTTATTTGTAATTTTTCTTATTTATTTTGGGGGGCTCTTTGTTATAATACTATAATAGGTTTATTTTGTAGTTTGCACCTTCAACTCTTGTTTTTTGTTATTGAGTCATAAATGGCATTGCATTTTGCAATATTAATGTGTTAGTCCTGGAATGCCTTTAATATATAATAATATAATTATATAGTAATATAGTCTATAGATTAGACCTATTGCTAAATATTGAGCCACTTTGAAGGTCCAAGAGTGGCCAGTCTGAAATCTATGGGTAGACCTACATAGATATGATGTTTGGATTTGTAATTTGATATGCTAACATGTATGTAAACGCCTATGACCTTTCTGTTTTCTTAGATATGTATTTTGTACTGTGCAAACTAGATGTCATTTATGTTTGTAAACCTCAATAAAAAAAAGAGTAAAACTTGTAGAATTTAGAAAAAGTATGTAAGGAGGACCAGTTAGCCGCCTTACAAATCTGATCCATAGAGGCCTCATTCTTAAAGGCCTAAGAGGAAGCCACCGCTCTAGTGGAATGAGCCGTAATCCTCTGAGGAGGTCTAAGCCCCGCTGACTCATAAGCAGTAGCTAGATCAAATGGAAGTGCAATGAACTGGAAGTGCTGGTCCAGGCAGGCAAACCCTAGGAATTTGCAGTGTTCCTTGTGGATTGGAACATGAAGGTACACATCCTTCAGATCTATAGTGGTCTTGAACTGTCCTTCCTGAACTAAGGTAAGGATCGACCTTATCGTCTCCATCTTGAACGAGGGGACAGATAGGAATCTGTTTAAGCACTTTAGGTACAGACTCGGAGGAGTTCCCTCCTTCTTTGGGACCACAAAAAGGTTTGAATAGTATCCCAAACCATTTTCTGCGAGAGGTAACGGGACAATGACTCCTAGGAAGGAGAGATCCCTCACGCACCCCAGAAAGGCTTCTCTCTTTTCTGGCCTGGAAGACAGGTTTGATAGGAGGAATCTGCCCCTGGGTGGATGAGACTTGAAACCTATCTTGTATCCTTGAGCGTTGACCTCCAGGACCCACGGGTCCTGCACGTCCCCAAACCAAGTGTCTGAAAAGAGCGACAGTCTGTCTCCTACGTGATCCAGAACCGTATCGGAGGCCACCCCCTTCATGCCGACTTTGTCTCTGCGGGCTTGTTGCTCTGCTTGGATTTATTCCAGGACTGAGCCGGCTTCCAAATACTCTTGGGTTGCTCGGGCTTTGCAGAGGGCTGTCGACGAAAATTAGGACCTTGTCCCTTAGGCTTGTTCCTCTTATCCTGCGGTAAAAAGGCACCTTTGCCTCCAGTAACCATGGAGATAATTGAGTCCAGGCCTGGACCAAATAAAATCTTTCCCTTAAAGGGGAGGGAAAGAAGTTTGGACTTAGAAGTCATGTCCGCGGACCAGGACTTCAGCCAGAGTGCCCTACAGGCTTGAACAGAAAAACCTGAAGCCTTAGCATTCAGGCAAATTATTTGCATATTTGCATCACAAATAAAAGAATTAGCCACCCTTAAGGCCTTAATTCTTTCCTGGATCACGTTGAGGGGACCCTCCACCTTGATTACTCAGTAGGTAGCCGCTCCAGCAACTGCAGCAACAGCCGCTGCCGGTTGAAACAAATATCCTGTATGTTGAAACATCTTTCTTAACAGAGTTTCTATCTTCTTATACACGGGCTCTTTAATCAACTAACTATCCTCAAGCGGGATAGTAGTGCGTTTAGCAAGTGTGGAGATAGCGCATTCCACCTTGGGGATGGAACCCCACAACTCCAATTGAGAGTCTGGGAAAGGGAACAATTTCTTAAAGGAAGAACCAATCCTTTCCCATTCATTCTTAATAATATTCGCCATCATTACAGGAACCAGGAAAGTTTGTGGTACAACCCTGTCTTCGTAGACCTTATCTAATTTAGGAATCAAAGGTTCCTCAGGCAATTTGGCCTCTGGAACCTCTAACGTAGCAAAAACTTCCTTCAACAGAAAGCGTAAATGTTGAGTCCTAAATCTAAAGTCTGGTTCCTCCGCAGCTGGAGGTTTAGAGGCAGCAGAGTCCGACTCAGAAAGTGTGCCCTCTGAAGTATCAGAGGCACCTTCATCATTGGATAATCTCGTATCAGATAAATCCAAATACAAACTAGTTGATGACCCCTGGAAAGGATAGCATCATTTGACCTTTCGCTTGCGCTTAGCAGGGCGAGGTAAAGCACTAAAGACCACAGACACCGCCATTTTTAATTGCACAGTAAAGTCTGGCGGTAAAAGGCCCCCTCCAGATGGAGGATTAGGAGTGCTACGGGAAGCTGCATGTGTATTAGGAGATGACTGTAGGGTGCGCACCTCACGGGATGAAGAATCCTCAGAGGTGGATGGCTCAGTGGTATCAAACATATTAACCTTCTTTGACATGATTACTTTATCAAGGCATTAGGAATATAGTTGAGCAGGCGGGTATACCGCAGCCTCCTCACAATATAGACTTGGGTAAAGAGGGAGTACCGTCTAAAGCATCAGAATCCTCCATAGCTTGCGCTTACTAAGCAGACTATTGATTAATAAGAAAAAACGGCACCTTTATACCCCCAATGGCTGGGGCACTCACCACCTCCTATGACCCAGGCCAAACAGAGAAACCGCTCCTTCTCCGGTAAACCGCACGGTCAGGAGAGAGGAAATAAGTGTGACCACTCCCGGTCACATGGTGCGCAATGCAGGACCGCCCCTGCTGTAATAGCAAAAAAAGTGTCAAGCCTTTCAGGCTGCGCAGCTCACAAAGCGAAAGTAAAAACCTGTATGTTCCAACATCTACCTGAGCCCAAAAACCATTTCACACATGTTGCAGCATAATCAAATAAACGTATGTGAATATTCCCCACTGTTCAATAATCCCCCTCAGGAGATATTAACCCTTGATTCCCTACAGATAAAAGGAGCCACAGTGTGACCCTGTCTTCTGGTGTTATTATATGTGTAAAAAATGAAACAATCTTACCGGAATCTATGCAGTGGAACAGAAACACAGCCTCTAAATTTTGACAGTCTTGAAGAATCGCTCCTGACATGGACTTGAGTGATGGAAGCAGGCAGTGAAACTCGTCAACAATGATTGCTTAGGAGCTGTTAATACAAGTCTGGATAGGTTCACAGAAAGACTCTCCCTGCATCTCCAGACTAACTTTCATCAATGCTCTCACTGAGAGGCTGACAAGACTACCTAAAACTCCAGTCCCATTTCAAAGGGTAGATACCCTTCATAAGGAACTACTCAGAATCTTCTGACACTTCTCTGCCAACCTCCTGTAACGAAAGGCAAAAATGACTATATGAGGGAAGTAGGGGGAGTATTTAAGCCTTTGGCTGGGGTGTCTTTGCCTCCTCCTGGTGGCCAGGATCAGTATTCCCCAACAGTAGGGAATGATGCCGTGGACTCTCCTCAAATTAAGAAGGAAAGATCTCCCAAAATACGCTGCTTAGAACACATAAAAGCAAGGGAAAGATTATAAATATGGTATACATGACTATTTTGAAAAATATAATAAGACCCCTGATGAGTTTACTATTAAAGCAATAGAACAAATGCCTGCAAACTTTGGAAAAGAGAGACTGCTAGAATTAAGAAAAAGTAAAACTTTCTGGATACATCTAATTAATTCACATGAACCTAAGGGTTTAAATAAGGACATTGATCTCACAGGTTTTATAAAATCTACGGATTCTAAATTCTATTGATTAAAGTCAATATATACACTTTTTCAGTTTTTATATTTTAATAAATCCCATCCCTTTTATAATTCCTTCACCTAATTCACATAGATGGAATAGAATGGTACTGACATCCCTTCATTTATTTAATAAAAGATCAATATCTTTTTATACAAGCTACGGGCGAGATTACTTAGTTGGATATTGCTTTTTAGTCGGACATTACATAGAAGATCTATCCCATTTTCAATAAGGAGTGATATCTATAGAGGATGGCAGAGGATTAGCTTCTAAAGAAGCAAGCAGAGGACTCGCAAAATGGTGCACTTCCGGTTGGATAGTGGCAACTCCACGGACAACGCCTCTCCACTGGACAACCAGGGATACACCCCTCCATCCTTATTTAATCAGGATTGGATATTATAAATATAAGTCTTTATTATTTTTATTTAATTTCATCTTTTGTATTCATATGTACTAAGGTAAACTCTTAACAACATTTTGCAATTCTAGTAGCTTGGAGCACCTGGATAATACTCAAACTTTCTGACCAGATTTACCTAATTCAGGTTTCTTGTTATTACCACGGAGTACACTGCTTATTGACTGTTTTTAAACTATTTAAAGGGACACTGAACTCAATTTTCTTCGGATAGAGCATGCAATTTTAAGCAACTTTGTAATTTACTCCTATTATCAATTTTTCTTCGTTCTCTTGCTATCTTTATTTGAAAAAGAAGGCATCTAAGCTAAGGAGCCAGTCAATTTTTGGTTCAGTACAATGGACAGCACTTGTTTATTGGTGGATGAATTTATCCACCAATCAGCAAGAACCCAGGTTGTTCACCAAAAATGGGCCGGCATCTAAACTTACATTCTTGCTTTTCAAATAAAGATACCAAGAGAATGAATAAAATGTGTTAATAAGTGTAAATTAGAAAGTTGCTTAAAATTGCATGCTCTATCTGAACCCCGAAAGAACAAATTTGGGTTCAGTGTCCCGTTAATAAAGGTTATCCATTGTTTTCACCATATAATAAACTGGCATATATTAAACAAACTGCACAATGCTGCAAAGTTTAAAAACAACCCCTACATGGATTATTTTAATTTTCTATTATATATGTAAATACTGCAAACCTGGGATTTGTGACATTTAGCTCCAACAGAGAAGGTGTATGAATCCCCCGCTTTATACCGTATAGTAATGAGGTATATTAAGTCTCCAAAATTTAAAAAAAAATAACAAACAGCATTTGAAATACTTCTTAACCCTAAAAACAGAGCGCTTTCCCAAACCCACATTCCTAAACATTCATATTTCTCTTTCTCATTTATGAGTGAGAGATATAGGGATATAGCAGCAAGATTTATAAGGTCTCCTTAAGATATTCCAGGGCTATGCACAACTTTCTCATAGAAATATTTACTGTATATATTTATATGTGTGTTTGTATATATACAGTATTTGTATGTATGTGTTTACATGTGTATGTATGTGTTTATATGTTTAAATAAATACCAATTTACACATGCATACAAACATACAGACATATTATATATATATATACACTGTATATATATGATGTGCAGTGAGGTCAGAGGCTGGTGAGGCACTGGCTATGATACCCCCACACACACACATTTTTTTTTATATATATATCACAGTATTTAGAAATTAAAGGGTCATTATAGTTGAAAAACTACAGACTAGTGACCTGCACCTATGTTTAACCCTCGCAAATGGGTTAAATACATAGTAGAAGTGCTGTACTGCTGGTCCTGAGTGGAAACTGCAGCTAATACAATCAGCAGCACTAGTTACACAGCTGAATCATGCTACTAGTGCTAATGACTGTATCAGTGTCAGTTTCCACTCAGGATCAGTGGTGCAAAGTGGCCCTTTATGAGGGGGTTAAACACATAGTGGTGCAGAGTCTTAAAATAACATGCTTTAATGAATTAAAGACACTAACACAGTCGCACACTAACACAAACAGAGACACTTAACACAGGTATACATTAATACAGGAACTTGGGATTAGTTTATCTCAAAAAAGTTCTACAATACTTGCATATTTGGAATTTTTTTATTGTGCAATCCCAGCCACAATATTGCAGGGCAAAATAAAGAAATATTGATGTGGGAGGGGGGAAACACCTGTTCATAGCATGAAGAAAGGTGGGAATATAGCTCATTACTATATGAACCTACTTGATAACTGCACATTTCTGGAGAGGGGGCATGTTTGTGACTTATCTTAGATAATTTCCTAAATGGGACATTCTAATTTTGCTGATCGCTGGAGTAAGCATGAAAGTTTTACATATTAACCAGTTAATAGGATGTGCACACAGATGCTATCTGTATACATTAGTTAGGTTATACAGATTTCACAGCAAAGCAAACTTAATGTGTAATAAAATGCTTATTGTCATGAATTGCCTGGCTCACCAGTACTGTTGCTGTCCCTTTAAGAAGCTACTGTTTTCAAAACCTTATGTTGGATGCGTTGTGCCTTTAAGAGACAGCTTTGTTCATGTGAAACTACTGCCTCTTATTTCCTTGCAGACACTCCTACGTCTGAACCTGGCCCCCAAGAGGGCATTCCTGACCCTGAACCTTGTGCTGATGTCATTGAATCTGGCTCTTAAGAGGGCATTCTTGATCCTGAACTATGTACTGATGTCTTTAAACCTGGTCTCCGAATGGTCATTCCTGTTCTTGATTCCTGTGAAGATACTCTTGAACCTAGCCCCGTGGTGGGCATTCCTGTTTTTGGCCTTGAAGCCAGCACTCCTGTTTTGACCCCGGTGTGGGTATTCATTTGTTTAGCACTGTGAGGGACCTAAATATTTCTGACTCTGAAGATAGCTCATTTACCTCCTTACATCTACCGATATCCTTCTCCTTTACTGTCATTGGTTTCTTAGACACCCGGAGGTTGCCTTTGAGGAGGGGGTACTATCATGACTTGCCTGGCTCACCAGTACTGTTGCTGTCCCTTTAAGAAGCTCCTTTTTGCAAAACCTTAAGTTGGATGCCTTTAAGAGACAGCTTTGTTCATGTGAAACTACTGCCTCTTACTTCCTTACAGACACTCCTACGTCTGAACCTCATCCCCAAGAGGACATTCCTGACCCTGAACCTTGTGCTGATGTAATTGAATCTGGCCCTCAAGAGGGCAATCCTGACCCTGAACCATGTGCTGATGTCTCTAAATCTGGCCCCCCAGAGGGTATTCCTGAACCTTGTGCTGATGTCATTGAATCTGGCTCTCAAGAGGGCATTCCTGATCCTGAACTATGTACTGATGTCTTTAAACCTGGTCTCCAAATGGGCATTCCTGTTCTTGATTCCTGTGAAGATACTCTTGAACCTAGTCCCATGGTGGGCATTCTTGTTTTTGGCCCTGAGGCCAGCACTCCTGTTTTTGACCCCGGTGTGGATATTCATTTGTTTAGCATTGTGAGGGACCTAAATATTTCTGACCCTGAAGATAGCCCTGCCCTCTGCTCAGAAGCGAGTATGGTTCTTGGCTCAAAAGTGGATTTTGTGAATAATCCACAAGTGAACGATGAAGAAAGCCTTGCTCTCTGTTCTTAAGTGAGTATGGTTCTTGGAGCCAAAGTGGGTAAATGATATTTTCCTGTACCAGTCCAGTCCTCACCACTAGACCTTGAATTAGCCCTCTGTCTGGGATTGAGTATTGCCTTTTCCCTAGGTTTGTGTATTGTTCTCAGGCACAATGTAAGCCTAGATCTTACTCCTGTGATTATTCCTGAAGAGAGCACACCAGTTCATAGCTTTGTAACAAGGTTTACGGATCTTGGCTATAACTACTACAAGTTCTACTCTTGACTATATCATATCATACCTGCCTTTTACTTAACCATTTCAGAGGAATATGGATATCTATTTACTTCTGAGCAGTTTCTGGTTTGGTGACAACTCTGGTCTATATGCTTCCACAGACTGTATTACTCCTGTTTCAAGAGGCCTTGATTTTCTTCTGTTACTTCAGCAAGACATCTCTCATCCACCATTCCTGATCACTAATGGGATCCATTTACCTTCTTGCATCTACGGATATCCTTCTCCTTTACTGTCATTGGTTTCTTAGGCCCCCGGAGGTTGCCTTTGAGGAGGGGGTACTATCATGACTTGCCTGGCTCACCAGTACTGTTGCTGTCCCTTTAAGAAGCTACTTTTTGCAAAACCTTAAGTTGGATGCTTTGTGCCTTTAAGAGACAGCTTAGTTCATGTTCCATTAGATTTCTGCATCTGTCAGTCACCTTTCTGTGGGAGTTTCATTTACTGCTGAGATTCCTGTCTGTCTATTTGGTTTCACCTGAGTCCTTTTATAAGGCTTGTTCAGAGGCCTATTCTTTGCATTAGCATAGGTTATCACTGTCTGTGTAACTGCCATATTCTAGTCTCTGTTGTTTGAATTTCTTTTTTTCATTCAACTGGCATTCATCTTGTTTCCAAGCTTTGCAAGTACCTGATTCCTGTGAGTTTACCTGCTTCAGTTTTAACTTCTTTGCAACTGCTTTCTATGTTTGTGCACAAGCTTTACAAGTGGATATACTGTATATCAGATCTGCAACATATAACACTACTGCACAAGGTACTTGTATCACTATGCATAAAGTGGATATCTATGTCATTTTCAACTTGTCTCAACTCCCTATAAACTGCTGTATTTTAATTATGCTGACTGCTTCAGTTTAAAGGGACAGGATACACAAGAATTTTTATTGTTTAAAAACATAGATAATCCCTTTATTACCCATTTCCCAGTTTTGCATAACCAACACAGTTATATTAAGTTATGTTTTACCTCTGTGATTACCTTGTATCTAAGCCTCTGCAGACTACCCCCTTATCTCAGTGCTTTTGACAGACATGCAGTTTAGCCAATCAGTGCAGACTCCTAAATAACTCAATGAGAGTGAGCACAATGTTATCTATATGACACACATGAACTAGTACTGTCTAACTGTGAAAAACTTTCAAAAAGCTCTGAGCAAAGAGGCGGTTTTCAACGGTTTAGAAATCAATTTGGGCCTACCTAGACTTAGCTTTTAAAAAATACCACCAAGGTAACAAAGCAAATTTGATGATAAAAGTAAATTGGAAAGTTGTTTAAAATTGAATGCCCTAACTGAATCATGAAAGTTTTATTTTGACTAGACTGTCCCTTTAAACTGTACTACTCACAGCCTCAGTCTAATCTGCATTCAAGAAATCATCTGAGCTAGAAATTCACTTTGCAGCTCTTATACTACATTCCAGTGTTAAAACCAATCCAGTTTTCTGTTGCCTTGAACTTTCTATTTGCAACTCCTCTATAATTAATCATTGTCAACACGTTTTCTGCAGCCTTGTTCTGTTTCTAACATATTTTCAATTATATATTTCAGCAAGTTACATACATCCTGCATTGTTTCCAGTCTATTGATCTGAGCTACAACTTTTCCATTCACCATCCTGTAAACTGACCCACAGCTCAGAGGCCAGGTGTGTTCATATCCTACAATTGCAGAGGGTCTTCTTCCAGACTGGTACACATTGTGTGTGTGTACACTTATTCTTCTGAAACACACTGCATCATCTGATCTGCAGTGCATTATTATAAGCATTTTATTAGGCGCTAAGCCGTGTTGTGTAGTACTAGTAATAAAGAACAATCACCTACCTAACCAACTCTAGTAGAGTATCAGTGACTGTGACTGACACATTGAAGACAGTGAGACTGTAGTCAGCTTCAACACAACAACACTGTGACTGAGTCAGCGGCTTACGGGCGGCTAACGGCTGGCTCTCAGAGACATAGAGAACTTTTTCACTCCTCCGCAATCCGCTCACACTGAGTGTCCGACTCCTCCTCACCCACACGTGACTGCTCACTGGTGCTTGTCTCACTCCGCACCTCTGTCAGCTCTTTACAGCCCAACGTCCAGACCAACTATGAAAAAGATCAGCGGGCGCTGATTGGTTGCGCTGCTCCTGCAGAGGCTGCTTACAGTCAGACTCTATTGAGCGATATGGGCCGCGCAAACTAAACAAGACTTAAAGTGTCAGTAAACCTAAAAAATAATGTTATATAATTCTGCACATAGTGCAGAATTATATAACATTATTTAAGTGCTATAGTTATAAATGCCTTTTTTCCCTTTTAATATGTTCAAAATATGGCGCTTTAACAGACCCGCTCTCTGCTCTCTGCTGAGCGGGTCTGTTTTTTTTACTCAGCGCATCGGGCCAGCTGTATAGTCACAGCCCGGCCCGACCGCGCCATAAGACTAAGTGCAGCTCGCTCCTGCTCTGTCTGACAGCAGGGGCGTGCTTCACTTAATGTTATGGCGCGGTCGGGCTGAGTAAAAAAAACAGACCCACAGAATTCTGGATATTATTATTTTTATTATCGGTTATTTGTAGAGCGCCAACAGATATGATTGCTTGTGTGCCAGCTTCTTGTAAATCAGGTAGTCTATGTTTAGACCAGTCAACAAACCCTGTTTCCTGTGTATACTTTTTTAATATTATTGAATAATGAAGAACTTTTTACGTTTTATTGGAGCTCCGGTTATTCCTTTTTCTACATTAGTCTATGTTTAGGTTGAACTGGATGGATTTCTGTCTTCTTTCAACCTCCTCTAATATTTTACAATGTTACTACGTTAGTATGTTATTACGTTAGTATGTTACTATGTTAGTATGAAACAACTGTGGCTGATAAACAGTGAAAATGTCTGATTATGATATCAACATAAAAAAAGGACTCATTTTATAGGTAAATAATTAACAAGTGGTAGTTTGTGATCAACCCATATGTGTGTTTTGTCTTTATTTTCCTCTTAAAAGGGAAGAGTCCTCAGCTGCATTCATTACTTTTGGGAAACACAGAACCTGGCCACCAGGAGGAGGCAAATACACCCCAGCCAACAGCTTAAATATCTCCCCACTTCCTTCATCCCCCAGTCATTCTTTTCCTTTCATCACAGGATGTTGGCAGAGAAGTGTCAGAAGTTCAAGATAGTCTCTTATGGAGGGTAATACTCTTCGCAATGGGACTGGAGTTCTAAGTAATCCTGTCAGCCTCTCAGTGAGATCATGGATAAGTCCGGAGATGCAGGGAGACTTTTCCTGCGAACCCATCCCGACTCATATTAACAGCTCCTTGGTAATCAGAGTTGACGAGTTTCGCTGCCTACCTTTCCTCACTCAAGTCCATGTCAGAAGTGAGGCTACTATCTGTCACACTTGTTCCTGTTCCACGGCGTAGATTCTGGTAAGATTGTTTCATTTTATTTCGATATGTGAATGTAATGTTAACGAAACAAGGTAGGGTCCCAGTAGATCTCCTTTTATCTTAATAAGGAATCATGGGTTAATATCTCCTGAGGGGGGTTATTGAACAGGGGGGACTTTTAATCATGTTTGTTATATGGTTCTATCTGCAAATGTGTAGCTTACTTTACGGAACATAACGGCCTTCTTTTAATGACGTGATCTTTCAAGATTGCGTGCCCTTTTTGTGACAGGTGGGGTTACGTTGTTTCTCACTTCCGTATGCTGACTGTGTGTGACCGAGAGAGTCTTGCTCATGGGTTGTCTGGTTCACAGGAGCTGGTGAGTGCCCCAGCCATTGGGGGTGTTAAAGGGTGCCAGTTAGTTTTTTGTCATTTTTGTAATCCAAAGATTATGGAAGATTCCGATATGCGAGACACGGATGCCTCCGATACGGAGGTTGTGTCTTGTGATGAATATGAAATGGCTCGGGTAATCAATGCACATCAGTTATGTTCCGATTGCTGTTCTAGAGTACTCTCTTCTCCTGAAGCAGGGAGCTTAGAGTGCATTGAGCCATCCGCCTCCGAGGTTTCCATGACCTGTGAAGCGAGTGCCCCAGTCCATTTCCCAGGTACGCAAGCAGGTGTCCCTGTGGCCTTTACTCCTTCTCCGGGGGGTGGCTTGTTTCCTCCAGAGGTTATATAATGGTTCTGCATGGCCATTTCTATGGCGCTGAATTATTTATTTCTCCCAAGTGAAGTATTTCTAAGATACTGTCCGTGTTCCGTTAACCAGGGCCCGTTGAGCGTGGGATCGACTGATTCAGTTCAGCCTTCTGGGGAAGCGTTGGCCCCTGAGGCTTCAGGGGCCCCTATCTCGAGGCCAGGGTCTTCAGTTGATCCGGCGAGGGATGATTTTGCCTTCCGTTATAGGCTGGCTCGCCTTCATGTTCTTTTAAGACATGTTTTGGCAATGTTGGAGGATCTCGGTCCTAGCGGGCCGAGGGATCCGAGGCCTTAGAATCTGGATGGCAAAATGGATATGACGTCTGGGGATGAAGCCAATCTCCTTAACGTCGCCGGTTTTCTTTTTCTTTATGTTTTTCGGTTCCAGTTCTGAGCTTAGGTGAATGGGACTTTTAATCGGCTGGTCCCGTTGTCGTCCTCCTTCATCTTGGGCGTTCACCCGAGGGGTGCTGCCTTCATTTTATTTTTTGATCCGGATAGATGTGTTTAATTGTTTTTTTTTTCTTAAGCTTGTGTGTTAGAATTTCGGTTTTATGAACGTTCTTCTCTGGAACCGATACTTGCGATTAAGGTCGCGTGGGCACTTCCTCGGAACTCATGGTTTTCCTGGAGTACCTTAGGGTATGGTACAGGATTAGGTATATGAGGGTGTTCCTCGAATCTTTGAATCAAATTTTTGGGACGTTTCCCTGTGTATGGATCTATTTTTCTTAGGTCCTTTTCTGGGGAGTTCGTCTCCTTGGGCGTTGCTATTGTACGACAACCTTGGGTTGTTCTATGTTCTGCAGATTGGAATGATCCTTTGGATATTTCATGAGAATCTGATCTCCTTTTTGGGGGCAGATAGCGGTCCTTGTCTTGGCCGGGTACCTTCATGGGAGTCGTGATCTGCGGGGCTGACTCCTCGTAGGTTGTGTTTGACGGACTCTGGGACTGAGTGGTTTTAGTTCTGCTTTGCCGGCGGTGTAACTAATGTGCTGTTAACTGGGCTTCGGGTTTTCTCCCGTGTCGTCTATACTTTTTTAGGGTGTCGAGTAATCAGGCGTGGTGCCTTTCGAAGGGGCCACTGTTTGTACCCACCCGTTGTTTGCATCCCGCCCGTGGTTTTATCTATGAGGCGGCTGTAATTTTTTTTGTTCTTCTGGCACCTTTTTTCACCCTGATATTTCTCCTACTGTTCCTTGGTAAAATGACTGGGGAATAAGGGAAGTGGGGGAGGTATTTAAAGGGACATTAAACACTCAATACATGCTAGATAGAATGATGCATTCAAAGAAAAGATTAGTCCATGACTAACATGTAGATGTATTTTTTAAAGTTTCATTAGTTGTTTAAAAAGTGACAAAATAAGTTTAAAGTTTTAGTGTCTATAAAACACTGGGAGCTGCCATGTTGTAACTTGTGTTACCTTCTCTGCTGTGGCCAATTAGGTACAGTTATAAATTGCATTTCCATTTCTAACAGGAACTGAAAAGCTCACAATTTCAGAATGGAATTACAGGCAAAGAGGACAAAATAAATATTGAAAGTATATTGCAGAGTTGTTTTATTATATACAATTTATCATTTTATGATCTCAAAGTGTTTAATGTCCCTTTAAGCTTTTGGCTGGGGTGTCATTGCCTCCTCCTGGTGGCCAGGTTCTGTATTTCCCAAAATTAATGAATGCAGCTGTGGACTAATTTGTTTTCTGTGTCTGAGGGCAAAAGCATGCAGATGGCATAGAAAATACTTATTAACAGCTAATCCAGTATATTCAAAATAGGAGACAGCATGTCTCTGAGGCCTATACATGTAGTGTAGTGATCATCAGTACTTCTGCAGCTGGGTAACCCCAATGACCTGCTTTATAGCTAATGCTGTTTTTTTTTTTTAACTGTTTCAATAAAAAATATGTTTTTATTTACAAGCACTGACCCTCATTACACTGTAAAGACACATGTATGTATCTGATATGAATATATACTGGCTTAGTTTTTACCATGTAGCAGTACACTTGCTTTAATGATTGCACCTAAATATAGGGGCCAGACCTCCTTTTTATTTTCATGAAATGTATATTATTGCAGAAATTACAAACCTTTTGACTTAAAGTAGCATACTAGCAATTATATTAACAATAGACTAAAGAACATTCACTGCAGACACTTTTATTTTAGTTAAATATTTATTTTTTTAGACTTTGAGAATCTCTCATGGATACTAAACCATGGCAATAAAAATGCTGCATCCCAGCAAAATTTACTAGAACAACCCCGCCACCTGCTGGAATATATATATATATATATATATAAATATATATATATGTAATAAAATCTCACTTAAGAGCAATCAATGATCAGTACTCATTTGTTATGTTTTATATATATATATGTCTGTGTGTGTAGTGTATATTTGCACAAATAAAGATAATATACACGATTCTCTGCATAATGCCTTTGGGTGTGTGTGTGTGTGTGTGTGTATGTATGTATCTATGTATATGTGTATATATATGTACTCACACTCACTGATAATGAGCATGCTGGACTATACCATGATGAGTACACTGCTCTGTATAAATAAGATAAGTATGTATACTATGATAAATATGCTATGCTGTATCATGATGTGAGTATATAAGCTCACACCTATGTATAGACTGGCTACTTTAAGACCCCCAGCACTTGGGCCTTGGTGCCGCTGCACCAATGGTAGTATTCAAAACATTGTTAGACTGATGAGAAACTGCCTGTTTGGGTTTGCCAGGTTCGCAGTCTGTCGATATATTCTAACAAAGTGGGCTGAATGTCGTTGTTATGACAAGTGGCAAAGTGTCTCCCTTGTGAATATAAAAAAATGTTTTTTTTGTAATAATACTTTAGATTGTGCATAAGTTAATTCACTTTCACTGTATATTCACTAGATTTGTAATCTAGCCCTAGATTTGTAATCTAGCAAAACACCACAAACTGTTTCAAAAGAGGTAGAACTAAAAAGGGATAGACTATCACATATACCACCTTTCAGAAACTTTTCATTGAAATGCAAAAATATCAACATGACCACATGCTTCTGGCTGAGGCTGGCTCTTTTTTTGTAAGATATTTTGCCTGCAGCAGAGAAGAGGTGCTCAGATGGTGTTGAGGTGCCTGAGATGCGTAAGTAGGGTTTTGCCAATTTCGCAAAGGTAGGATATTTATCTTAACTATCCACCAATGCAAGGGGCCTCTTAACAAAGTAAGCCTGGACTTCATTCTAACGTAAACATTACTTGACCATCTCTATGCAATGGTAAATAACCAGCTATAAGGCTAGGGAAAAAATATCTAGTCCGCTCTTAAAAAAAGATATATATACATATAGAGGTTGAATTTTTGGGTCATTTTACAATTAATTAAAATTAAAAAAGAAGTCAAAAGCGCTAAGGACTATATATCAATAAAAGGACAAAGCCTTACACATTTATCTATAGAGTACATATAATCAGCAATAGCAAGTGATCCACTAATAATTGTGCTAACAGATAATAGTGCACATCAATTCAAATAACAAATCCCATCAATCTAGGGTTAGGAATAAATAACAAGCTCAGCACTATATCATGCAAAGCATAATCCCAAATCACCTGATTTAATATAAACAATCCAAATAATGACTCTGTCTGTAGACGTCCTCTAGGCTATAACCATAAAACACAATACCATGTGCAGGAGCCTATTGGAGTGAAGCAGCTGGTGTTGTGCACAGACCAACTAATTGTAAACCAACTAATGGATTTTGATATTAGTTGACAACTATTTTCATAATAGTTTATTATTATTAGTTGCTGCAGCTCTAATGAATATTTATAACAGCGCAATAAATAAGTAAAATATACCCACCTAAGGGCACAATAGAAGATTAGTGCAATAATACTTAAAGTTTACATACATATTTTAGCTTTGTACTATACAATATATATACATTAAAAAAAATGTATATACATATATACCCACAATGCCCCAGCTGTATTATTGATATGTTTAAGTCACGTTTGTATTGTACAAACAGGGATTGACTTTCTGTTGACATATGTAAATTGTATTGTCATACAGTACTCTGTAAAGGGATCATTTATATTACACCTTCAATGTAGGTGACAATGCTGCTTTGAATATATGGTCAGTATCAGAGAAGCATCGCCACTCACGGAAATGTTTGATTAAATGGCTATTGACAATGCTGTCTTTAAACAGTATTGTCAGCCCTTTGGAATATTTCGCCGGATTTCTTGACATCGCAATGGATCACTTTTCAATATCTCTCTGCCCCGTGGCACTTTCGATCATAAGGGTCTTACTGTGAACATGTGAAGTTGAAAAGAAAGTACAAGGTGCAGCACTGGAGTATGAAAAAAGAGAGGTTCTTTTAGAGAATACAAACAGCAAAAATCATCTGGTTAGCATTATCTATGAATATATTCCAGAGATTCCTTAATTCTTTGAATGCATTTGCTCCAACTTTTTTCATGTGATAACTACTATTTGTACGTAAGCTAGAAGTGCAGCTATTTATTTATTAAAGGGAAATTACAGTCAAAATTAAACTTTCATAATTGAGATAAAACATGCAATTTTAAACAACTTTCCAATTTACTTCTCTAATTTTTGTCATTCTCTTGGTATTTTTTAATTAAAAAGCATAGCCAGGTAGGATCTGGAGCGGCAATGCAATGCATTGTAATTAGGGATGCACCGAAACCGAAAATAGAGTATGCCATTGGCCGAAAACCTAAATCGAAAATTACTTTTTTTTTCACAAATGATTTTAGAAGAACATAAAAGTAAAAGACTTATCCATCCCTTTAGGATTTATTTAGAATCTCATGCTAAACAAGAAAAAAAATAAAGCAATATAAAAAGGTACCTAGTGTTGCCACCTCCATACCTACAATAAAGCGTGCAAGTACTAGCAAAAAGGGCATTAAATGTCCATGTACTGAAAAAACATAATTTATGCTTACCTGATAAATTCCTTTCTTCTGTAGTGTGATCAGTCCACGGGTCATCATTACTTCTGGGATATTACTCCTCCCCAACAGGAAGTGCAAGAGGATTCACCCAGCAGAGTTGCATATAGCCCCTCCCCTCTACGTCACCCCCTGTCATTCGACCAAGGACAAAAAACGAGAAAGGAGGAACCAAGGGTGTAGTGGTGACTGGAGTATAATTTAAAAATAAATACCTGCCTTAAAAACAGGGCGGGCCGTGGACTGATCACACTACAGAAGAAAGGAATTTATCAGGTAAGCATAAATTATGTTTTCTTCTGTTAAGTGTGATCAGTCCACGGGTCATCATTACTTCTGGGATACCAATACCAAAGCAAAAGTACACGGATGACGGGAGGGATAGGCAGGCTCTTTATACAGAAGAACCTTTCTCCCAAAAATAGCCTCCGAGGAAGCAAATGTGTCAAATTTGTAAAATTTGGAAAAAGTATGAAGTGAAGACCAAGTTGCAGCCTTGCAAATCTGTTCAACAGAGGCCTCATTCTTGAAGGCCCAAGTGGAAGCCACAGCTCTAGTAGAATGGGCTGTAATTCTTTCAGGAGGCTGCTGTCCAGCAGTCTCATAAGCTAAACGTATTATACTACGAAGCCAAAAAGAAAGAGAGGTTGCCGAAGCCTTTTGACCTCTCCTCTGTCCAGAGTACACGACAAACAGAGAAGACGTTTGTCGAAATTCCTTAGTTGCCTGCAAGTAAAATTTTAGGGCACGAACTACATCCAGATTATGTAGTAAGCGTTCCTTCTTTGAAGAAGGATTTGGACACAAAGAAGGAACAACAATCTCTTGATTGATATTCCTGTTAGTGACTACCTTGGGTAAGAACCCAGGTTTAGTACGCAGAACTACCTTATCCGAATGAAAAATCAAATAAGGAGAATCACAATGTAAGGCTGATAACTCAGAGACTCTTCGAGCCGAGGAAATAGCCATTAAAAATAGAACTTTCCAAGATAACAACTTTATATCAATGGAATGGAGGGGTTCAAACGGAACGCCCTGTAAAACGTTTAGAACAAGATTTAAACTCCATGGTGGAGCAACAGTCTTAAACACAGGCTTAATCCTCGCTAAAGCCTGACAAAAAGCCTGAACGTCTGGCACTTCTGACAGACGTTTGTGTAACAGAATAGACAGAGCTGAGATCTGTCCCTTTAATGAACTAGCAGATAAACCCTTTTCTAAACCTTCTTGTAGAAAAGACAATATCCTAGGAATCCTAACCTTACTCCAAGAGTAACCTTTGGATTCACACCAGTATAGGTATTTACGCCATATTTTATGGTAAATCTTTCTGGTAACAGGCTTCCTAGCCTGTATTAAGGTGTCAATAACTGACTCAGAAAACCCACGTTTTGATAAAATCAAACGTTCAATTTCCAAGCAGTCAGCTTCAGAGAAGTTAGATTTTGATGTTTGAAAGGACCCTGTATCAGAAGGTCCTGTGTCAGAGGTAGAGACCAAGGTGGACAGGATGACATGTCCACCAGGTCTGCATACCAAGTCCTGCGTGGCCATGCAGGTGCTATCAGAATCACTGATGCTCTCTCCTGTTTGATTCTGGCAATCAATCGAGGAAGCATCGGGAAGGGTGGAAACACATAAGCCATCCTGAAGTCCCAAGGTGCTGTCAGGGCATCTATTAGGACTGCTCCTGGATCCCTGGATCTGGACCCGTAGCGAGGAAGCTTGGCGTTCTGTCGAGACGCCATGAGATCTATCTCTGGTTTGCCCCAACGTCGAAGTATTTGGGCAAAGACCTCCGGATGAAGTTCCCACTCCCCCGGATGAAAAGTCTGACGACTTAAGAAATCCGCCTCCCAGTTTTCCACTCCCGGGATGTGGATTGCTGACAGGTGGCAAGAGTGAGACTCTGCCCAGCGAATTATCTTTGATACTTCCATCATTGCTAGGGAGCTTCTTGTCCCTCCCTGATGGTTGATGTAAGCTACAGTCGTGATGTTGTCCGACTGAAACCTGATGAACTCCCGAGTTGTCAACTGGGGCCAGGCCAGAAGGGCATTGAGAACTGCTCTCAATTCCAGAATGTTTATTGGCAGGAGACTCTCCTCCTGACTCCATTGTCCCTGAGCCTTCAGAGAATTCCAGACGGCACCCCAACCTAGAAGGCTGGCGTCTGTTGTTACAATTGTCCAGTCTGGTCTGCTGAATGGCATCCCCCTGGACAGATGTGGCCGAGAAAGCCACCATAGAAGAGAATTTCTGGTCTCTTGATCCAGATTCAGAGAAGGGGACAAGTCTGAGTAATCCCCATTCCACTGACTCAGCATGCACAATTGCAGTGGTCTGAGGTGTAAGCGGGCAAATGGCACTATGTCCATTGCCGCTACCATTAAGCCGATTACCTCCATGCATTGAGCCACCGATGGGTGTTGAATGGAATGAAGGGTGCGGCAAGCACTTTGAAGTCTTATTAACCTGTCTTCTGTCAGGTAAATCTTCATTTCTACAGAATCTATAAGAGTCCCCAGGAAGGGAACTCTTGTGAGTGGAACGAGTGAACTTTTCTTTTCGTTCACCTTCCATCCATGTGACCTTAGAAATGCCAGTACTAACTCTGTATGAGACTTGGCAGTTTGAAAGCTTGAAGCTTGTATCAGAATATCGTCTAGGTAGGGAGCTACCGAAATTCCCCGCGGTCTTAGTACTGCCAGAAGAGCACCTAGAACCTTTGTGAAGATTCTTGGAGCTGTAGCCAATCCGAATGGAAGAGCTACAAACTGGTAATGTCTGTCTAGAAAGGCAAATCTTAGATACCGGTAATGATCTTTGTGAATCGGTATGTGAAGGTAAGCATCCTTTAAGTCCACTGTGGTCATGTACTGACCCTCTTGGATCATAGGTAAAATTGTCCGGATAGTCTCCATTTTGAATGATGGAACTCTTAGGAATTTGTTTAGGATCTTTAAGTCCAGGATTGGTCTGAAAGTTCCTTCTTTTTTGGGAACCACAAACAGATTTGAGTAAAACCCTTTTCCCTGTTCCAGCCGTGGAACTGGATGGATTACTCCCATTAACAATAGTTCTTGTATACAGCGCAGAAACGCTTCTTTCTTTGTTTGGTCTGTCGACAACCTTGACAGATGAAATCTCTCTCTTGGAGGAGAGTGTTTGAAGTCCAGAAGGTATCCCTGAGATATTATCTCTAGCGCCCAGGGATCCTGGACATCTCTTGCCCAAGCCTGGGCGAAGAGAGAAAGTCTGCCCCCCACTAGATCCGATCCCGGATCGGGGGCCCTCAATTCATGCTGTTTTAGTGGCAACAGCAGGTTTCCTGGCCTGCTTGCCCTTGTTCCAGGACTGGTTAGGTCTCCAGCCTTGTCTGTAGCGAGCACCAGAGCCTTCTTGTTTTGGAGTAGTGGAAGTTGATGCTGCTCCTGCTTTGAAATTCCGAAAGGAACGAAAATTAGACTGTCTAGCCTTAGGTTTAGCTTTGTCTTGAGGTAGGGCGTGGCCCTTACCTCCTGTAATGTCAGCGATAATTTCTTTCAAACCAGGCCCAAATAAGGTCTGTCCCTTGAAAGGTATATTAAGTATTTTGGACTTAGAAGTTACATCAGCTGACCAGGATTTTAGCCACAGTGCTCTGCGCGCCTGAATGGCGAATCCGGAATTCTTAGCCGTAAGTTTAATTAAATGTACTACGGCTTCCGAAATGAAAGAATTAGATAGCTTAAGTACTCTAAGCCTGTCTGAAATGTCGTCCAGCGTAGCTGAACTAAGATTCTCTTCTAGAGACTCAATCCAGAATGCCGCTGCAGCCGTGATCGGCGCAATGCATGCAAGGGGTTGCAATATAAAACCTTGTTGAACAAACATTTTCTTAAGGTAACCCTCTAATTTTTTATCCATTGGATCTGAAAAGGCACAGCTATCCTCCACCGGGATAGTGGTACGCTTAGCTAAAGTAGAAACTGCTCCCTCCACCTTAGGGACCGTTTGCCATAAGTCCCGCGTGGTGGCGTCTATCGGAAACATCTTTCTAAATATCGGAGGGGGTGAGAACGGCACACCGGGTCTATCCCACTCCTTAGTAATAATTTCAGTTAGTCTCTTAGGTATAGGAAAAACGTCAGTACTTGTTGGTACAGCAAAATATTTATCCAATCTACACATTTTCTCTGGTATTGCAACTGTGTTACAATCATTCAGGGCCGCTAACACCTCCCCTAGTAAAACACGGAGGTTTTCCAGCTTAAATTTAAAATTTGAAATATCTGAATCCAATCTGTTTGGATCAGAACCGTCAGCTGCAGAATGAAGCTCTCCGTCCTCATGTTCTGCAAGTTGTGACGCAGTATCTGACATGGCTCTAACATTATCAGCGCACTCTGTTCTCACCCCAGAGTGATCTCGCTTGCCCCTTAGTTCTGGTAATTTAGCCAAAACCTCAGTCATAACAGTAGCCATATCTTGTAATGTTATTTGTAATGGCCGCTCAGATGTACTTGGCGTCGCCATATCGCGCACGTCCCGGGCGGGAGATGCAGGTACTGTCACGTGAGGCGAGTTAGTCGGCATAACTCTCCCCTCGTTGTTTGGTGAAATTTGTTCAATTTGTACAGATTGACTTTTACTTAATGTAGCATCAATACAGTTAGTACATAAATTTCTATTGGGCTCCACCTTGGCTTTAGTACAAATAGTACAGGTCTCATCTTCTGAATCAGACATGTTTAACAAACTAGCAAATAAACTTGCAACTTGGAAATACTATACAATAAAATTACAATGAAAAAAAACGAACTGTGCTTGAAAAGCACTGAGTAAATATAACAGATGAAATCAATCAGCTTTGTAAAACCAAATGTAACTTAGCAAGGATTGTATCCAGTAGCAAGAAATAACTAACCCTGAGGCATAAAAAAGTTAAAGATAAACGTTTTTTATCACAGTCAACTACAATCTTACAGCTCTGTTAGATTACTTCCCTCAAATTAGCTTTGAAGCTCCCTGGGTTCTGTAGAGATAAACCGGAACATGCAGGAAAAACAAAGAGCTTTGACTGAAATTTTTGATGCGTAGCAAAAAGCGCCAAAAAGGTCCCACCCCCTCACACACAACAGTGAGCGAGATTAAGCAACTGCCAAGTGGAAAAATAGTGCCCAAACGTTTTATTCACCCAGTACTTCAGAAAATGAAAACGATTTTACATTCCAGCAAAAACGTTTAACATAATTAAGAGTTATTAAAAAGCCTATTGTAATTCCAGAGAAGTACCATTCTCCAGAAAACAAAAATGTAAATTATACATACATGATATAATGTCGGTATGGCAGTATTTTCTCAGCAATTCCATTGTTAGAAATAAAAACTGCTACATACCTCTTTGCAGAATAAACTGCCCGCTGCCCCCTGATCTGAAGTTTACCTCTCCTCAGATGGCCGAGAACAGCAATATGATCTTAACAACTCCGGCTAAAATCATAGTAAAAAACTCTGGTAGATTCTTCTTCAAACTCTACCAGAGAAGGAATAACACGCTCAGGTGCTATTAAAAAATAACAAACTTTTGATTGAAGAAATAAAACTAAATAAAATCACCATAGTCCTCTCACACATCCTATCTAGTCGTTGGGTGCAAGAGAATGACTGGGGGTGACGTAGAGGGGAGGGGCTATATGCAACTCTGCTGGGTGAATCCTCTTGCACTTCCTGTTGGGGAGGAGTAATATCCCAGAAGTAATGATGACCCGTGGACTGATCACACTTAACAGAAGAAACAAGCATCTTTTTTATAATGCATGTACATGCATGTTAAAGAGGATTTTTGCACGTTTTTGGTTTGTTTGCTCCACTGTTCTGGACTAGAAATGCATTGCTTCTCCATAACTGACCTTTACCTCCTTGCAGGGATCCAATGCATGATTCTGTCCCTTAAGAAAACTGCCTGTGCAGTGGAAATAGATGTAAAATATCAGTAATGTAGCTTATAGCTCTGTTCTTATTCCTTCACAGCTATTTAACAGTTCCTGCATGGTTTGCAAGGCAAGAGAAGGAGATGCTCTGGGTATCAGTGAACCTAGTGGCAGCTGAGAAGGGGAGGAGTCAAGGGAAGGCTGCTACTGCTGCCTGTAATATGTTAGCTCACTGAGTCCCACAGTGCTTCTCTCCCTTTAACACAGCTCTTTTTGTTTAACATTACAGTTCTAATGGCAAAACTGTTATTCAGGGAACCAAACGGTTGAGCTGTGATATTGACTGGCAGTGAGCTTTATAGGAGCAACAACTGAGTGGGTAGCGTCTGAAGAGAGAAAGAAACAGAGGTGCCAACATGGCCTAGTACCACCAGGACAAAAAACAAAAATGCAAATGCAGGTGTATACTCACAAATAGAGCGCACCCCACGGTGCTATTGATGCAGACTGGAACCTCACAGTGATCCAGCTCACTGATACTCTACAGCAAACATCCAATCATCAGACTGGGACCTCGCAGCCGCCCAGTAGACTGTGCACTCCAGATTGCTGCGAGGTCCCAGTCTGCTGTTAGTGCACCTGAAGGTGCATTGGATCTGTCTCAAACGTTACTGGGCTATGTCTGTGTGTTTGTTGTCCACTACAGGCTTTCATAAGGATCAATGATTGGATGTTTGCTGTAGAGTATCAGTGAGCTGGATCACTGTGAGGTTCCAGTCTGCATCAATAGCATCGTGGGGTGCGCTCTGTTTGTGAGTATACACCTGCATTTGCATTTTTGTTTTTTGTCCTGGTGGTACTAGGCCATGTTGGCGCCTCTGTTTCTTTCTCTCTTCAGATAACGACATTTCAGGATGACCGACCTATGACAGAGTGCTGCCACATCTTCTTTGGAGTTACATCTACCATTGGTTATATGGACATTGGTACTATTGACTATTCAACACTGGTCGTTTTATTTATTTTCTGATTTTCTATTTTAGCATAAGGAGGCGCCCCCTAAGGGTGTAGTACACGGTGGTGTATACCACACTCTTATTATTTTGAGTGGGTAGCGTGCTTTATACAGACACTGAAGCAGCATGGTTTTCATTGTCACACGTTGGGTGCACCAGAGATGGCGTGTTATCGGAACCTGTCACCACATAACGGTACAGCGCTAGTTGTGCCAACTAATCATAAGCCACCTAGGACCAACATCCCTTGGGCCACAGAGCCCACAACTGCACCCACACAGCTCGACCATGTAGCAAAACGAGCCCCTGCTAAACCCAGAGAACAGCCTAAACACCTCCAACCCGCCCGCACTTACAATTCCATTCTCCGATCCAAAAGCTGAAGCTGCTGTACGGCATCGACGTCACTCAGCTCTTTCCGGGAGTAGGCTGGACTCAAACCACGCCCATGTGATGCATTGATAGGCCAAATCGCTCAAATGATAAACACATTTCCCGTGAATAGCTGTGGCTGGCCCCGCCTTCAAAGTTAACGATCTTAAAATCTTTGTTTTCACTAAGGGTCTGATTGTGTATGTTGTTCCCATTGACCAACTGTCACGTTGTCCCAAAGAGCATTTTTTGTATTTTGGTGATTTATTTCTAAAAAGTAACTTTCGGACATTTTCGGCAGGTTTTTTTACTATCAAATTGCAGATAACCCTAATTTCGGCCGATAAGTTTCGGTTGCGGATATATTGGTACACCCCTAATTGTAATGTAGGAGTCTTTATTTCACATTAAAAAAACACTAAATAGAAACGTAAACAAGATAAAATTGTTGTTTTTAAACTTTTTTTAAGGGCCTTGCCGTACCAACGAAGCTTCTTAGAATATCTTGAGGTTTTGAATATCAGGCCCTGATATTGGTATAATCTCTACTCCATGCACTCACTTGCAAAACTGCAAAAGTGATACTTTGGGGTAGATTTATCATACCCCGGGCGGACATGATTCACTATAGCAAATAATGTCCGCCCTGCAATTTAACATTGTATTGTATCCGATCAAGATGATTGCTGTCTGCCACCTCAGAGGTGGCGGATGAGTTAAGAAGCAGCGAGAGAGAGCAAAAGAGGGGGGGGGGGGGGGGGAGAGCAAAATAGGGGGGGGAGAGAGAGCAAAAGAGGGGGGGAGAGAGAGCAAAAGAGGGCGGAGAGAGAGAGCAAAAGAGGGGGGAGAGAGAGCGAGCAAAAGAGGGGGGAAAGAGCGAGCAAGAGGTGGGACCGCTGTACTACAAAAATGGCCTGTGTACACAGGCTTTAGGACTAGAGTATGGGCTAGATTTATCAACGCTGAGGCGTACAAGGACGCGTATACGCGCCCCTGTATGCCTCAGCTTGCCTGTTGCGGGTCGAAATTACCTGCAGGTAATTAACATTGCACACGAGCGCAATTTTGCGCTTGCGAGCAATCCCGCACCCTGCCCGTGCAAGCCAATCACGCGCAGGCAGGAGCTGTCAATCTCCTCGGTCGGACTCGACCGAGGAGATTGAATTTCGCCACAATAGAGAACTTGCTGCCGTAGGGGCTTAATAAATCTAGCCCTATGTATGTGTATATATTTGACAGATTACTCTCTATCGTTGCCTGGGATGTGACATCACAGAATGGGTGGCGCCCTACTCAGGAGAGCGTGTGGGCTTGTATCTGTGTGTATTTAAGGGTGTCTGGTGTTGAGGTAAGTTTATCTATGTACTTGTATGTCTGAGGAAGGGGCTAAACCCCCGAAAACATTACTTTCAAGTAAAGAAAATCTTACAAAAAAGTCCTGGTGAGTGCACTCTCTGTTGTGCTTATATATATATATATATATATATATATATATATATATATATATATATTTATATATTTATTTTAATTTTATTTTTTTTAACATGAATTGTACTCTTTAAAAAAAAGTGATTTACATGACAACGTGAGAGCTCACAATTCTGATGTGCATCAAATGTAACCAAGAGATTTTAACTTTACATAAGTAACACTGTCACCTGTGATTTCGCTGGTAGTCATCTGATATTCCGCTGCAGGTTCTTTTCCAGATGATGACAGAATCTGCCAGTAGTGTATGAGCTCCATTTTCATCTGGCATCCATATGACATATTTCTAGATATTAAATCCACAGTTCTATAAACAATAAAGTATACAGTAATTTAAAATGATTAAAACTTCATAAACCAAAATAAGACAAAGATAGATAATGTACCATAAAAAGAGGAGTATTTAGTTGCAGGTGTAAATTAAAGGAGTATAGATTTCCCAAGTGATAAAGAAAAAGGTAGGAGCAGGTAATCTGAGTGTTGGCCCTATTTCTTAAAGGATAGCAATGACTTTCACATCACAGCTAGGGTGCTCATTAAAAGTTACTCGCTAGATTACGAGTTTTGCGGTACGGCTTTTAAAGCTGAAAACTTGGCCATTACGCTGGAATGGCCAGGAACGTATATTACGAGTCGCGGCAGTATAGTTATACAAGACTTTTAGCCTGTAACGTCCATTCCGCACTCCAAAAAATGACGTTTGAGTGTGGGATTTTCCATAGCGCCGTATTACAGGTTGTGTGGTCCGGCTAAAATGCTGGCGTTACAGCCTATAACGACACGATCCATACCGCCATCTGATAGCAGTAGATATGGAATTTTTTAAATGTTTTACAAAACTCAAAACTAAAACAGAATTTATGCTTACCTGATAAATTACTTTCTCCAACGGTGTGTCCGGTCCACTGCGTCATCCTTACTTGTGGGATATTCTCTTCCCCAACAGGAAATGGCAAAGAGTCCAAGCAAAGCTGGTCACATGATCCCTCCTAGGCTCCGCCCACCCCAGTCATTCGACCGACGGACAGGAGGAAATATATATAGGAGAAACCATATGATACCGTGGTGACTGTAGTTAGAGAAAATAATTCATCAGACCTGATTAAAAAACCAGGGCGGGCCGTGGACCGGACACACCGTTGGAGAAAGTAATTTATCAGGTAAGCATAAATTCTGTTTTCTCCAACATTGGTGTGTCCGGTCCACGGCGTCATCCTTACTTGTGGGAACCAATACCAAAGCTTTAGGACACGGATGAAGGGAGGGAGCAAATCAGGTCACCTAAATGGAAGGCACCACGGCTTGCAAAACCTTTCTCCCAAAAATAGCCTCCGAAGAAGCAAAAGTATCAAATTTGTAAAATTTGGCAAAAGTGTGCAGTGAAGACCAAGTCGCTGCCTTACATATCTGGTCAACAGAAGCCTCGTTCTTGAAGGCCCATGTGGAAGCCACAGCCCTAGTGGAGTGAGCTGTGATTCTTTCAGGAGGCTGCCGTCCGGCAGTCTCATAAGCCAATCGGATAATGCTTTTAAGCCAAAAGGAAAGAGAGGTAGAAGTCGCTTTTTGACCTCTCCTTTTACCAGAATAAACAACAAACAAGGAAGATGTTTGTCTGAAATTTTTAGTAGCCTCTAAATAGAATTTTAGAGCACGGACTACGTCCAAATTGTGTAACAAACGTTCCTTCTTTGAAACTGGATTCGGACACAAAGAAGGTACAACTATCTCCTGGTTAATATTTTTGTTGGAAACAACTTTCGGAAGAAAACCAGGCTTAGTACGCAAAACCACCTTATCTTCATGGAACACCAGATAGGGCGGAGAACACTGCAGAGCAGATAACTCTGAAACTCTTCTAGCAGAAGAAATTGCAACCAAAAACAAAACTTTCCAAGATAATAACTTAATATCTACGGAATGTAAGGGTTCAAACGGAACCCCTTGAAGAACTGAAAGAACTAGATTTAGACTCCAGGGAGGAGTCAAAGGTCTGTAAACAGGCTTGATCCTAACCAGAGCCTGAACAAATGCTTGAACATCTGGCACAGCTGCCAGTCTTTTGTGAAGTAAAACAGATAAAGCAGAGATCTGTCCCTTCAGAGAACTTGCAGATAATCCTTTCTCCAAACCTTCTTGTAGAAAGGATAGAATCTTAGGAATTTCTATCTTGTTCCATGGGAATCCTCTAGATTCACACCAACAGATATATTTTTTCCATATTTTATGGTAAATTTTTCTAGTTACAGGCTTTCTAGCCTGAATCAGAGTATCTATTACAGAATCTGAAAACCCACGCTTTGATAAAATCAAGCGTTCAATCTCCAAGCCGTCAGTTGGAGGGAAACCAGATTCGGATGTTCGAATGGACCCTGAACAAGAAGGTCCTGTCTCAAAGGTAGCTTCCATGGTGGAGCCGATGACATATTCACCAGGTCTGCATACCAAGTCCTGCGTGGCCACGCAGGAGCTATCAAGATCACAGAGGCCCTCTCCTGATTGATCCTGGCTACTAGCCTGGGGATGAGAGGAAACGGTGGGAATACATAAGCTAGGTTGAAGGTCCAAGGTGCTACTAGTGCATCTACTAGGGTCGCCTTGGGATCCCTGGATCTGGACCCGTAGCAAGGAACCTTGAAGTTCTGACGAGACGCCATCAGATCCATGTCTGGAATGCCCCATAATTGAGTTATTTGGGCAAAGATTTCCGGATGGAGTTCCCACTCCCCCGGATGGAATGTCTGACGACTCAGAAAATCCGCTTCCCAATTTTCCACTCCTGGGATGTGGATCGCAGACAAGTGGCAGGAGTGATCCTCCGCCCATTGAATTATCTTGGTCACTTCTTTCATCGCCAGGGAAGTCCTTGTTCCCCCCTGATGATTGATATATGCAACGGTCGTCATGTTGTCTGACTGAAACCTTATGAATTTGGCCTTTGCTAGTTGAGGCCAAGCTCTGAGAGCATTGAATATCGCTCTCAGTTCCAGAATGTTTATCGGGAGAAGAGACTCTTCCCGAGACCATAGACCCTGAGCTTTCAGGGATTCCCAGACCGCGCCCCAGCCCACTAGGCTGGCGTCGGTCGTGACAATGACCCACTCTGGTCTGCGGAAGCTCATTCCCTGTGACAGATTGTCCAGGGTCAGCCACCAACGGAGTGAATCTCTGGTCTTTTGATCTACTTGAATCGTCGGAGACAAGTCTGTATAATCCCCATTCCACTGTCTGAGCATGCACAGTTGTAATGGTCTTAGATGAAATCGTGCAAAAGGAACTATGTCCATTGTTGCAACCATCAATCCTATTACTTCCATGCACTGCGCTATGGAAGGACGAGGAACAGAATGAAGTACTTGACAAGAGCTTAGAAGTTTTGATTTTCTGACCTCTGTCAGAAAAATCCTCATTTCTAAGGAATCTATTATTGTTCCCAAGAAGGGAACTCTTGTTGACGGGGACAGAGAACTTTTTTCTTTGTTCACCTTCCATCCGTGAGATCTGAGAAAGGCTAGGACGATGTCCGTATGAGCCTTTGCTTTTGACAGGGACGACGCTTGATTCAGGATGTCGTCCAAGTAAGGTACTACTGCAATGCCCCTTGGTCTTAGAACCGCTAGAAGGGACCCTAGTACCTTTGTGAAAATCCTTGGAGCAGTGGCTAATCCAAATGGAAGTGCCATAAATTGGTAATGCTTGTCCAGAAAAGCGAACCTTAGGAACTGATGATGTTCCTTGTGGATAGGAATATGTAGGTACGCATCCTTTAAATCCACGGTAGTCATAAATTGATTTTCCTGGATAGTAGGTAGGATCGTTCGAATAGTTTCCATTTTGAACGATGGTACCCTGAGAAATTTGTTTAGGATCTTTAGATCCAAAATTGGTCTGAATGTTCCCTCTTTTTTGGGAACTATGAACAGATTGGAATAAAATCCCATTCCTTGTTCTCTTATTGGAACTGGATGTATCACTCCCATCTTTAACAGGTCTTCTACACAATGTAAGAATGCCTGTCTCTTTATTTGGTTTGAAGATAATTGAGACCTGTGGAACCTTCCCCTTGGGGGTAGTTCCTTGAATTCCAGGAGATAACCTTGAGAAACTATTTCTAGCGCCCAAGGACCCTGAACATCTCTTGCCCAAGCCTGAGCAAAGAGAGAAAGTCTGCCCCCCACTAGATCAGGTCCCGGATCGGGGGCTATCCCTTCATGCTGTTTTGGTAGCAGTGGTAGGCTTCTTGGCCTGCTTACCCTTGTTCCAGCCTTGCATTGGTTTCCAGGCTGGTTTGGGTTGTGAAGTATTACCCTCTTGCTTAGATACAGAATTAGAGACTGGTCCGTTTCTGCGAAAGGGACGAAAATTAGGCTTATTATTAGCCTTAAAAGACCTATCCTGTGGGAGGGCGTGGCCCTTTCCCCCAGTGATGTCTGAAATAATCTCTTTCAAATCAGGTCCAAATAATGTTTTACCTTTGAAAGGAATGTTAAGCAATTTTGTCTTGGAAGACACATCCGATGACCAAGACTTTAGCCAAAGCACTCTGCGCGCCACGACAGCAAACCCTGAATTTTTCGCCGCTAATCTAGCTAATTGCAAAGCGGCATCTAAAACAAAAGAGTTAGCCAATTTAAGTGCTTGAACTCTGTCCATAACCTCCTCATACGAAGATACTTTACTGAGCGATTTTTCTAGTTCCTCGAACCAGAAACACGCTGCCGTAGTGACAGGAACAATGCATGAAATTGGTTGTAGAAGGTAACCTTGCTGTACAAAAATCTTTTTAAGCAAACCCTCTAATTTCTTATCCATAGGATCTTTGAAAGCACAACTATCTTCGATAGGAATAGTAGTGCGTTTGTTTAGAGTAGAAACCGTCCCCCTCGACCTTGGGGACTGTCTGCCATAAGTCCTTTCTGGGGTCGACCATAGGAAATAATTTCTTAAATATAGGGGGGGGAACAAAAGGTATGCCGGGCCTTTCCCACTCTTTATTTACTATGTCCGCCACCCGCTTGGGTATAGGAAAAGCGTCGGGGGGCACCGGAACCTCTAGGAACTTGTCCATCTTACATCATTTCTCTGGAATGACCAAATTGTCACAATCATCCAGAGTAGATAACACCTCCTTAAGCAGTGCGCGGAGATGTTCTAATTTAAATTTAAATGTCACAACATCAGGTTCAGCTTGATGAGAAATTTTTCCTGAATCTGAAATTTCTCCATCAGACAAAACCTCCCTCATGGCCCCTTGAGATTGGTGTGAGGGTATGTCAGAACAGTTATCATCAGCGTCCTCTTGCTCTTCAGTGTTTAAAACAGAGCAATCGCGCTTTCTCTGATAAGTAGGCATTTTGGATAAAAGATTTGCTATGGAGTTATCCATTACAGCCGTTAATTGTTGCATGGTAATAAGTATTGGCGCACTAGATGTACTAGGGGCCTCCTGTGTGGGCATAACTGGTGTAGACACAGTAGGGGATGATGTAGTATCATGTTTACTCCCCTCATTTGAGGAATCATCTTGGGCAATATCATTATCTGTTGCATTACTGTCCTTACTTTGTTTGGACACTATGGCACAATTATCACATAAATTTAAATGGGGAGACACATTGGCTTTCATACATATAGAACATAGCTTATCTGATGGTACAGACATGTTAAACAGGCTTAAACTTGTCAACAAAGCACAAAAAACGTTTTAAAATAAAACCGTTACTGTCACTTTAAATTTCAAACTGAAAACACTTTATTACTGAATATGTGAAAAAGTATGAAGGAATTGTTCAAAATTCACCAAAATTTCACCACAGTGTCTTAAAGCATTAAAAGTATTGCACACCAAATTTCAGAGCTTTAACCCTTAAATTAACGGAACCGGAGCCGTTTTTACATTTAACCCCTATACAGTCCCAGAATGAGGCTCTGTCTATAACTAGAAAGGCCCCCATCTGAAAAAGGTGTCCAACACAGTGCCTGCCGTTTTTCTAAACGTTCCCCAAGATTATAATACCAATAATTAGTTAGAATCTGCATAATATGCCTAGTAAAGCAATTGTTTTAGCCCAGAAAAATGTCTACCAGTTTTTAAGCCCTTTTTGAAGCCCTTTATTCTTTTATGTTTAACTAAGAAAATGGCTTACCGGTCCCCATGAGGGGAAATGACAGCCTTCCAGCATTACATGGTCTTGATAGAAATATGGCTAGTCATACCTTAAGCAGAAAAGACTGCTAACTGTTTCCCCCAACTGAAGTTACTTCATCTCAACAGTCCTGTGTGGAAACAGCAATCGATTTTAGTTACTGTCTGCTAAAAATTATCTTCCTCTTACAAACAGAAATCTTCATCCTTTTCTGTTTCAGAGTAAATAGTACATACCAGCACTATTTTAAAATAACAAACACTTGATAGAAGAATAAAACTACAAAAAACTCTTAACCATCTCCGTGGAGATGTTGCCTGTGCAACGGCAAAGAGAATGACTGGGGTGGGCGGAGCCTAGGAGGGATCAGGTGACCAGCTTTGCTGGGACTCTTTGCCATTTCCTGTTGGGGAAGAGAATATCCCACAAGTAAGGATGACGCCGTGGACCGGACACACCAATGTTGGAGAAACTGTTACTAAACGCATTAACACCCATAAACTACCTATTAACCCCATAAACAGCTGCCCTCCCGCATTGCAAACACTATATTAAACTTATTAACCCCTAATCCGCCATTCCTCGACATCGCTGACACCTAAATAAACCTATTAACCCCTAAACCACCTGCCCCCCACATCGCCAACACTATAATAAAGTATTAACCCCTAAACCTTCAGCCCTCCACATTGTAACTACTAAACTAAACCTATTAACCCCTAAACACCCCCCTAACTTTAAATTAAAATTACAATATAACTATCTTTAAAAAAATAAAAACTTACCTCTGAAGAAAAATACAAAATTACAGGTAGATTACTAGTTGTACATTCGTATTTTTAACGCTGAAAGAAATGAAATTTCAGCGTTAAAACAGCAACGCAGCCATTACAAGTCTTGTTGGTATAGCTGTTCCACAAGCCTTTTAGCCTGTAACGCAACGTCAGTCCCGCACTCGTAAAAATTAAGTTTTTCCATTGGACTTCCATAGCGCAGCCATTACAAGTTTTGCGGTGAGGCTAAAAAGCTTGCGTTACAGCCTATAACGACAAGATCCGTACCGCCATCTGAGAGCAGTAGTTATGAGTTTTACGCAACAAAACTGTTACATAAAACTCATAACTAAAGTGTTACAAAGTACACTAACACCCATAAACTACCTATTAACCCCTAAACCGAAGCCCTCTCGCATTGCAAATACTATATTGAAGTTATTAACCCCTAATCTGCCGCTCCCGACATCGCAGTCGCTAATAAAACTTATTAAGCCCTATTCCGCTGCTCCCCAACATCGTCACCACTATAATAAAGTTATTAACCCCTAAACCGCCGTCATCCCGCATCACAAACATAATTTAAATATTATTAACCCCTAATCTGCCATCCACCCACATCGCCCCCACTATACTAAAGTTATTAACCCCTATTCCGCCACTCCCCGACACCGCCGCCACTATAATAAACCTATTAACCCCTACACCGCAAGAACCCCACAACAAAATATATTAAATTAAACTATTAACCCCTAAACTGAAAGCCCCCCACATCGCAATAAACTAATTTAAACTAGTAACCCCAAAACCTAACGCCCCCTAACTTTTATATTAAAATTACAAATTCCCTATCTTAAATTAAAATAAAAGTTACCTGTCAAATAAAAAAAAAAAAAAGTTTAAACTAACAATTAAACCAACATAACTATTAAACTAAAATTAAACTACCAAATAAACGGCTAGATTACGAGTTTTGCGTTAGGAGCTATGCGGTGCTAACAAGCAGTTTTGTCTCACCGCTCACTTACCTACAGCGCTGGTATTACGGGTTTTTACAAACCCGGCGTTAAAAGGCAACAAGTGAGCGTTGAGCAAAATTGTGCTCCTTACCGCACTTCAATACCAGCGCTGCTTAAGTCAGCGGTGAGCTGGTCGTACATGCTCGTGCACGATTTCCCCATAGGAATCAATAGGGAGAGCCGGGCTGAGAAAATGTCTAACACCTTCAAAAAAGCAGCGTAAAACTCAGTAACGCAGCCCCATTGATTCCTATGGGGAAATAAAATTTATGTTTACAACTAACACCCTAACATGAACCCCGAGTCTAAACACCCCTAATCTTACACTTATTAACCCCTAATCTGCCGCCCCCAACATCGTCGCCACCTACATTATATTTTTTAACCCCTAATCTGCCATTCCGGACACCGCCGCCACCTACATTATATGTATTAACCCCTAATCTGCTGCCCCCAACATCACCGACACCTACATTATATTTATTAACCCCTAATCTCCCGCCCCCCAATGTTGCAGCCACCTACCTACATTTATTAACCCCTAATCTGCCGCCCCCAACGTCGCCACCACTATACTAAATGTATTAACCCCTAAACCTAAGTCTAATCCTAACCCTAACACCCCCTAACTTAAATATAATTACAATAAATCTAAATAAAACCAACAATTAATAACTAAATGATTCCTATTTAAAACTAAATACCTATAAAATAAACCCTAAGCTAGCTCCAATATAACTAATAGTTACATTGTATCTAGCTTAGGGTTTATTTTTATTTTACAGGCAAGTTTGTATTTATTTTAACTAGGTAGAATAGTTATTAAATAGATATTAACTATTTAATAACTACCTAGCTAAAATAAATACAAAAGTACCTGTAAAATAAAACCTAACCTAAGTTACAATAACACCTAACCTAATCCTACAAATAAATAAATTAACTAAATTAAAAACAATTAAATAAATTAAACAAAATTAGCTAAAGTACAAAAAAAACCACACTAAATTACAGAAAATAATAAACAAATTACAAGATATTTAAACTAATTACATTTAATCTAATAGCCCTATCAAAATAAAAAAAGCCCCCCCCCAAATAATTTGAAATTCAATCCTATTGGCTGACCCAATAAGTCAATAGGATTCAGCTTGCATTCTATTGGCTGTTCCAATCAGCCAACAGAATGCGAGCTCAATCCTATTGGCTGATTGGATCAGCCAATAGGATTGAACTTCAATCCTATTGGCTGATTGCATCAGCCAATAGGATTTTTTCTACCTTAGTTCCGATTGGCTGAATTCTATCAGCCAATCGGTATCTAAGGAATGCCATCTTGGATGACGTCACTTAAAGGAACCGTCATTCAGTAAGAAGACTTCGTTTGAAGAGGATGCTCAGCGTCGGATGTCTTGAAGATGGACCTGCTCCGCGTCGGATGGATGAAGATAGAAGATGCCGTCTGGATGAAGACTTCTGCCCGTCTGGAGGATGGCTGTCCGGTCTTCAGAACAGTAAGTCGATCTTCAGGGGGTTAGTGATAGGTTTTTTTAAGGGTGTATTGGGTGGGTTTTATTTTTTAGATTAGGGTTTGGGCAATGTCCATCCAAATGCCCTTTTCAGGGAAATGGGGAGCTTAGGTTTTTTTAGATAGTATTTTATTTGGGGGGTTGGTTGTGTGGGTGGTGGGTTTTACTGTGGGGGGGTTGTAGTTTGTATTTTTTTTTACAGGTAAAAGAGTTGATTTCTTTGGGGCAATGCTCTGCAAAAGGCCATTTTAAGGGCTATTGATAGTTTAGTTTAGGCTAGGGTTTTTTTTTATTTTGGGGGGGCTTTTTTATTTTGATAGGGCTATTAGATTAGGTGTAATTAGTTTAAATAACTTGTAATTTGTTTATTATTTTCTGTAATTTAGTGGGGTTTGTTGTACTTTAGCTAATTGTAGTTTTAATTTAGTTAATTTATTTAATTGTAGGGTTAGGTTAGGTGTTATTGTAACTTAGGTAAGGTTTTATTTTACAGGTACTTTTGTATTTATTTTAGCTAGGTAGTTATTAAATAGTTAATAACTATTTAATAACTATTCTACCTAGTTAAAATAAATACAAACTTGCCTGTAAAATAAAAATAAACCCTAAGCTAGATACAATGTAACTATTAGTTATATTGTAGCTAGCTTAGGGTTTATTTTATAGGTAAGTATTTAGTTTTAAATAGGAATTATTTAGTTATTAATTGTAGGTTTTATTTAGATTTATTGTAATTATATTTAAGTTAGGGGGTGTTAGGGTTAGACTATTAGGGGTTAATACATTTAGTATAGTGGCGGCGACGTTGGGGGCAGCCGATTAGGGGTTAATAAATGTAGGTAGGTGGCGGCGATGTTAGGGACAGCAGATTAGGGGTTAATAATATTTAACTAGTGTTTGCGAGGCGGGAGTGCGGCGGTTTAGGGGTTAATATGTTTATTATAGTTGCAGCAATGTCCGGAGCGGCAGATTAGGGGTTAAAAATTGTATTTTAGTGTTTGCGATGCGGGAGGGCCTCGGTTTGGGGGTTAATAGGTAGCTTGGGGGTTAATAGGTAGTGTACTTTTTAGCACTTTAGTTATGAGTTTTATGTTACGGCATTGTACCATAAAACTCTTAACTACTGACTTTTAAATGCGTTAGGGATCTTGGGTGTACCGCTCACTTTTTGGCCTCCCAGGACAGACTCGTAATATCAGCGCTATGGAAGTCCCATAGAAAAAAGACTTTATGAAGTTTACGTAAGTCGTTTTGCGGTAAGGCCAAAGAAGTGTGCGGTGCCCCTAAACCTGCAAGACTCGTAATAGCAGAGGTAGGGAAAAAGCAGCGTTAGGACGTGTTAATGCTGCTTTTTCAGCCTAACGCACAACTCGCAATCTAGCCAAAAGAAAACTAAAATACACATTACAAAAATCCTAACACTATTATAAAAATTACAAATTCTCTAATTACAAAAAATAAAAAATACTAAATTACAAAAACAAACACTAAATTACGAAAAATAAAAAAGAATTACACCTAATCTAATAGCCCTATAAAAATAAAAAAGCCCACCCAAAATAAAAATAAAACCCTAGCCTATAATAAACTACCAATAGCCCTTAAAAGGGCCTTTTCTAGGGCATTGCCCTAAGTTAAACAGCTCTTTTATCTGTAAAAAAAATACAAAGTCCCCTCAACAGTAAATCCCACCACCCAACCAACCCCCAAAATAAAAAAACCTAACAAAAACCTAAGCTACCCATTGCCCTGAAAAGGGCATTTGAATGGGCATTGCCCTTAAAAGGGCATTTAGCTCTTTTTAAGAAAAGCCCAAACCCTAAACTAAAAAAAAAAACACCCAAAAAAGTTTAAAAAATCTTAACACAAACCCCGACGATCCACTTAGTTTATGAAGTCCGGACATCCAGGCGGCGAGAAGTCTTCATCCGTTTGGCATCTTCTATCTTCATTCCGGTGGGGTCTTCTATCTTCATCCCGGTGGCACGGAGCGGGTCCATCCTGAAGAGATCTGGTGCGGAGTATCCTCTTCATACGGTCGTCGCCTTACACTGAATCTTCAATGCAAGGGAGCCTTTTCAAAATGTCGTCCCTTGCATTCCTATTCGTTCTCTTGCTATCTTTATTTGAAAAAGAAGGAATCTAAGCTTTTTTTTTGGTTCAGACTCTGGACAGCACAGAGTCCACCAATTAGCAAGAACAATCCAGGTTGTTCATCAAAAATGGTACAGCATCTAAACTTACATTCTTGCATTTCAAATAAAGATACCAAGAGAATGAAGAAAATTTGATAATAGGAGCAAATTAGAAAGTTGCTTAAAATGACATGCTCTATCTGAATCACAAAAGAACAAATTTGGGTTCAGTGTCCCTTTAATGTAGCTTTATTTTAATTATGTTAAAGTTAGGGGGTGTTAGGGTTACGGTTAGGGGTTAATATAGTTTAATTTAGGTTGTTGCGATGTGGGGGGCTGGCAGTTTAGGTGTTAATAGGTTTATTTACTGGTAGTGATGTGGGAGGCCAGACATTTAGGGGTTAATAGCTTTATTTAGTGGCGGAGATTTCGGAGAGCAGCGGAACAGGGGTTAATAGATTTATTATAGTGTGGGCAATGTTGGGGTGCAGGAAAATAGGGGTTAATAACTTTATTATAGTGGCGGCGATATCGGGAGCGGCAGATTAGGGGTTAATAGATTTATTTCGGTGGCAGCGATATCGGGAGGGGCAGATTAGGGGTTAATAAGGTTATGTAGGTGTCTGCGATGTCGGGGGCAGTAAATTACGGGTGTTTAGACGTGGGGTTTATGTTAGGTTTAAACATAACTTTTTTTTCCCCATAGAAAAGAAAATTTATGCTTACCTGATAAATGTATTTCTTTTTTGACACGATGAGTCCACGGATCATCTTAAACACTAATGGGGATATTCACTTCCTGGTCAGCAGGAGGCGGCAAAGAGCACCACAGCAAAGCTGTTAAATAGCTCCTCCCTTCCTTCCCACTCCAGTCATTCGACCGAAGCTAAGGAATGAAAGGAAAAATCAAGGTGGAGAGGTGTCTGAAGTTTAAAATAACCAACACCCTGTCTTACAAAAACAGGGCGGGCCGTGGACTCATCGTGTCAAAAAAGAAATAAATTTATCAGGTAAGCATAAATTTTTCTTTTCTTTTTTAAGACACGATGAGTCCATAGATCATCTTAATTACTAATGGGATTCAATACCCAAGCTAGAGTACACAGATGATACGGGAGGGACAAGACACGGAAGGCACCACTGCTTGAAGAACCTTTCTCCCAAAAGCAGCCTCAGCCAAGGCAAAAGTGTCAAATTTATAGAATTTAGAAAAAGTGTGAAGAGAGGATCAAGTTGCAGCCTTGCAAATCTGTTCCACAGAAGCTTCATTTTTGAATGCCATGAGGAAGCAACAGCCCTTGTGGAATGAGCCGTAACTCTCTCAGGAGGCTGCTGTCCAGCAGTCTCATATGCAAAGCGTATGATACTCTTCAACCAAAAAGAAAGAGAAGTTGCCGTAGCTTTCTGTCCCTTATGTCTTCCTGAAAAAAATCACAAACAAGGAAGACGACTGACGAAAGTCCTTAGTCGCCTGCAGGTAAAACTTTAAAGCCCGGACCACATCCAAATTGTGCAGAAGACGTTCCTTCTGAGAATAAGGATTACAACACAAGGAAGGAACAACAATCTCCTGATTAATGTTCTGATCAGAAACAACTTTAGTATAGAATCCTAATTTGGTACTTAAAACTACCTTATCTGAATGGAAAATCAGATAAGGAGACTCAAACTGTAACGCCGAGAGCTTTGATACTCTCCGAGCGGAATAAATAGCAACTTAATATCTAAAGAATGCATGGACTCAAACGGAGCCCCTTGAAGAACTTTGAGAACTAAATTAAGACTCCATGAAGGAGTAACTGGTTTGAACCCAGGTCTGATCCTGACCAAGGCCTGACCAAAGGATTGTACATCTGGGAAATCCGCCAGACGTTTGTATAACAAAATAGATAAGGCCGAGATTTGGCCCTTTAGGGAACGTGTCGATAATCCCTTCTCCAAACCCTCTTGGAGAAAGGATAAAATTCTAGGAATCCTAACTCTACTCCATGAGTAGCCCTTGGATTCGCACCAATAGAGATATTTATGCCAGATCTTATGGTAAATTCTTCTAGTTACAGGCTTACAAACCTGAATCATGGTCTCTATGACCGAATCAGAAAAAAACCCTGTTTGGATAAAATTAAGCGTTCGATCTCCAAGCAGTCAGCTTCAAAGAAACTAGATATGGGTGAAGGAAGGGCCCCTGAATGAGAAGGTCCTTCCTCAACGGAAGTCTCCAAGGTGGTAGAGATGTCATCTCCACCAGATTTGCATACCAAATCCTGCGAGGCCAGGCCAGCACTAAGAGGATTACCGAAGCCCTCTCCTGTTTGATTCGAGCAATCACCCGAGGAAGAAGAACAAACAGAGGAAATAGGTATGCTAGACTGAAGGTCCAAGGGACCGCCAGAACATCTATCAGTTCCGCCTGGGGTCCCTGGACCTCGACCCGTATCTCGGGAGTTTGGCATTCTGACGGGATGCCATGAGATCCAATTCCGGCTGACCCCACCCGAGAATCAAGCTGGAGAACACTTCTGGATGGAGTTCCTACTCCCTAGGATGAAAGGTCTGTCTGCTCAAGAAATCCACCTCCCAATTGTCCACCCCTGGGATGTGGATCGCTGACAGACAGCAAGAGTGGGTTTCTGCCCACTGGAATATTTTGGTTACTTCAGTCATCGCTAAGGAATTCCTCGTTCCTCTCTGATGATTGATGTAAGCTACAGAAGTTATGTTGTCCAACTGGAACCGGATAAACCGGACCGGGGCCAGGCCAGAAGAGCATTGAAAATTGCTCTCAGTTCCAGAATATTTATAGGAAGTACAGACTCTGACCGAGTCCAAACTAACTGAGCTTTTAGAGAGCCCCAGACTGCTCCCCACCCTAGAAGGCTGGCATCTGTTGTCACAGTCACCCAAGATGGTCTGCGAAAGCAAGTTCTCTGGGAGAGATGCTCCAGAGACAACCACCATTGGAGAGAATACCTTGTCTCCTGACCCAGTAGTATTCGAGGAGACAAGTCCACAAAATCTCCGTTCCATTGCCTGAGCATGCTTAACTGCAGAGGTCTGAGCTGGAACCGAGCAAACGGGATGATCCATTGCCGCTACCATCAGCCCGATTAACTCAATGCACTGAGCCACTGGCGGCCGAGGAGAGGACTGAAGGACTCGGCAAGTATCGATAATCTTTGATTTCCTGACTTCTGTCAGAAAAATCTTCATAGACAAGGAGTCTATTATGGTTCCTAAGAAAGTCACCCTTGTATTCGGGACTAAAGGAACTCTTTTCAAAATTTACCTTCCACCCGTGAGCTCGTAGGAAGGAGAACACCAAATCCGTGTGGGATCTTGCTATTTGAAATGGAGCCTGGACTAGGATGTCGTTCAGATATAGCGCCACTGCAATGCCCCGTGATCGAAGCACCACCAACAGAGATCCCAGAACTTTTGTGAAAATTCTGGGAGCTGTGGCAAGACCGAAAGGAAGAGCCACAAACTGGAAGTGTTTGTCCAGAAAGGCAAATCTTAGGAACTTGTGATGATTCTTGTGAATGGGAACATGCAGGTACGCGTCCTTTAAATCCACTGTTGTCATAAATTGACCTTCTTGGATCAAAGGAAGGATGGAACGAATAGTTTCCATCTTGAAGGACGGTACTCTGAGAAATTTGTTTAGACTCTTGAGATCTAAAAATTGGTCTGAAGGTTCCCTCTCTTTTGGGAACCACCAACAGATTGGAATAAAAACCTTGACCCTGTTCCTGTATTGGAACGGGAACAATCACTCCCAGGTCAGAGAGGTCTCCAACACAATGTAAGAACGCCTCTCTTTTTGTCTGGTCTGCAGATAATCTTGAAAGCAGAAACCTGCCTCTGGGAACTCCAATTTGTATCCCTGGGACACAATTTCTATTGCCCAAAGATCCTGAACATATCAAACCCAAGCCTGAGCAAAAAAGGAAAGTCTGTCCCCTACAAGATCCGGTCCCGGATCGGGGGAATGACCTTCATGCTGTCTTAGATTCAATGGCAGGCTTTTTGGATTGTTTTCCCTTATTCCATGACTGATTGGGTTCTTCATGCAGGTTTGGACTGTTCCTGCTTGGAAGTGTAAGAGAAAGAATTTCCTTTGAAATTTCGAAAGGAACGAAAATTACTCTGTCGTCCTTTCTGTTTGTTTCTCTTATCCTGAGGGAGAAGATGACCTTTACCTCCCGTGATATCAGAAATAATTTCTGTCAGTCCAGGTCCAAACAAGGTCTTTTCCTTGTAAGGATTAGCTAGAAGCTTAGACTTAGAGGACACATCAGCAGACCAAGGCTTTAACCATAAGGCTCTGCGGGCTAGAATAGAGAAGCCCGAAATCCTTGCTACCAATTTAATAACTTGAAGGGAAGCATCAGTAATAAAGGAATTGGCTAGTTTAAGAGCCTTTATCCTATCCTGGATTCCGTCCAAAGAAGTTTCCATCCTGATAGCATCAGATATGCATCGAACCAATATGCTGCCGCACTGGTGATGGTAGCAATGCACACAGCTGGTTGCCATTGCAACCCCTGGTGTACATACATCTTCTTGAGTAAAGTCTCTAACTTCTTGTCCATAGGGTCCTTGAAGGCACAACTATCCTCTATGGGAATAGTAGTTATCTTAGCTAAGGTTGAAACGGCTCCTTCCACCTTTGGAACTGTTTGCCAAGCCTCTTTAATAGAGTCGGCTATGGGAAACATCTTTTTAAATATAGGAGATGGAGAAAAAAGGAATACCTGACTTCTCCTTATTCCAGCTGATCCCGCAATGATCTCAGAAGCGCGGTCTGGGACCGCAAACACGTCTGTCGAGGAAGGAACCTCTAAATGTTTGTTCAGCTTACTGGACTTCCTAGGAACAACCACTACCGTGGAGTCACTGTCGTCAAAAGTAGCTAAAACCTCCTTAAGTAGTTTTAGTGTTCTAGCTTAAACCTGAAAGATACAACTTCAGTATCAGCAAGGGGGATTACGCTTTCCGAATCGGAAATTTCGCCTTCAGATGCTACTACGGTATCCTCCTCCTCAGGCTACTGGGAGGGGATCTCCAAAATCGCAACAACTGCATCAGAAACCTCGCTTACTGATCTAATTTTCCTCTTACGCTTGCCCTGCAACATTGCAAAGTCAGACAGCACATCAGAAATTGTGGAAGACATGAGAGAAGCGATGTCCATTAAAGTAACTCCAGCGGGAGCTAGAGAGGAAGCGCAAGACACTGCTTGTGAGGGCGGTAAAATTTGGGACACTTGGGGAGACAGATGAGGCATATATTGAACCTCGTCATTAGACTTGTGGACAACATCCGCTTTAGAAAAAGTTGGCTCAGAAAAAATCTTATTCCTATAGTTTAAAGTCCTCTCAATACCTGAGGAACAAAAAGGGATTGGTGGTTCCACAGTGGCATCAAAGCATAAAGAGCAAGAGACATCCTGCAAGGCCTCTTGGTCCATTCTGATCACAATAACACAAATAAAAATTAAAGACTTTAATTTTGTTACAAGAAAATTTAAATGCAAAAAATGTTACTGTGCCTTTAAATTTAAAAGTGAAACTTCTTTACTGTCTATGAGAAGAAACGCTCTTAAAAGACTAGAAAATAATAAATATTGACACCCCTACACCTCAGCAGCCCTGCTGAGGTGCCTACCTGACTCCTGGACCAGATAACCTCTTCCACTCTTAGGCCATGATCCGGACTTAACAGGGGAACGTCACAGCACAATTACGGTACAAAATATAAACGCTTTCCCTGCTCCGTTCCTAGAAACGCATGTACTTAGCTAAGAATCATGCACTTCTAGGCAAGAGACTGTTCCGAGACTCTCCATGTCCCTTTATGAGTAGCAACACCAAGGCGCAGATAAAAGGGGCGCGCAAACGGAAGCTCCGCCCATCGTGGGCGTTTCTAACATAATATCCTCTCCCGGTTGGCATTTTGCTTTAGAAAAGCCCCCGAGAAAGAAAAAAACCACCTGAGCCATTAAGAACCGTGTCTCCCCGCCCCAGTGCCTGCTTGCTGTTGTTTTGTTTCCCTCAGACTCTGAGAGTATACGTGTCCCCAACAATAAAGCGCAAATCCTATTAGCCCTAATATTTTGTGTGCATAGAAGTAAAGTGCGTCCCTTTTCTCTTCTGAGCAACTTAGCCCCAGAATATAAAAGTGGCACTTACCTCATATGTCTGCCAAACAGCCAGGCAGATCACCAGGTATAAGAGGTCCTCTCCCTCCCATGGACCTGAGAAAAAGAAGAAATTCCTGAGTAAATATCCCTCAGGTATTCATGTTTAGGGCAGCATCAAATTATGGGAGGCGCAGTGAAAATGATGTGCCACAAGTTCCCATTGCTCTAAAGCCACCAATGCTCTACTGAAGAGACTGATATGGACTATGACTACACCCCAGGACAAAGCAGCACAATCTTTCACTACTTTAAAAATAATAAACTCTTGATTGAAGAATCTATACTAACACCACACTTTACCACTTCCTATAACTAATGTAGGCAAAGAGAATGACTGGAGTGGGAGGGAAGGGAGGAGCTATTTCACAGCTTTGCTGTGGTGCTCTTTGCCGCCTCCTGCTGACCAGGAGGTGAATATCCCCATTAGTAATTAAGATGATCCTTGGACTCGTGTCTTAAAAAATAAATCAACGGGGCTGCTTTATTTTCTAACACTTTCTCCCCATTGATGTCTATGGGGTATGCGTGCATGAGCACATCAAAACAGCGCTTGTATTTTGTGCGGTATGGAGCTCAATGCAACCATATCACACGCACAAGCCGGCTGTTTCAAAACTTGTAATGGCAGCGCAATAGAGTGCAAAATAACGCAACTTTTGTTGGGTTCGTTTCGAACCTCGTTGCCCCCATAACTTGTAATCTACCTGTATGTTTAAACTATAATTTAGCCTAACATAACTATTTTAATAATATTAAAAAAACAGAATTTATGCTTACCTGATAAATTACTTTCTCCAATGGTGAGTCCGGTCCACGGCGTCATCCTTACTTGTGGGAATATCTCTTCCCCAACAGGAAATGGCAAAGAGTCCAAGCAAAGCTGGCCATATAGTCCCTCCTAGGCTCCGCCCACCCCAGTCATTCGAACGACGGACAGGAGGAAAAATATAGGAGAAACCAAATGGTACCGTGGTGACTGTAGTTAGAGAAAATAATTCATCAGACCTGATTAAAAAACCAGGGCGGGCCGTGGACCGGACACACCGTTGGAGAAAGTAATTTATCAGGTAAGCATAAATTCTGTTTTCTCCAACATTGGTGTGTCCGGTCCACGGCGTCATCCTTACTTGTGGGAACAAATACCAAAGCTTTAGGACACGGATGAAGGGAGGGAGCAAATCAGGTTACCTAAACGGAAGGCACCACGGCTTGCAAAACCTTTCTCCCAAAAATAGCCTCCGAAGAAGCAAAAGTATCAAATTTGTAAAATTTGGCAAAAGTGTGCAGTGAAGACCAAGTCGCTGCCTTACATATCTGATCAACAGAAGCCTCGTTCTTGAAGGCCCATGTGGAAGCCACAGCCCTAGTGGAGTGAGCTGTGATTCTTTCAGGAGGTTGCCGTCCGGCAGTCTTGTAAGCCAATCGGATGATGCTTTTAAGCCAAAAGGAAAGAGAGGTAGAAGTCGCTTTTTGACCTCTCCTTTTACCAGAATAGACGACAAACAGAGAAGATGTTTGTCTGAAATCTTTTGTAGCTTCTAAATAGAATTTTAGAGCACGGACTACGTCCAAATTGTGTAACAAACGTTCCTTCTTTGAAACTGGATTCGGACACAAAGAAGGTACAACTATCTCCTGGTTAATATTTTTGTTAGAAACAACCTTTGGAAGGAAACCAGGCTTAGTACGCAAAACCACCTTATCTGCATGGAACACCAGATAGGGCGGAGAACACTGCAGAGCAGATAACTCTGAAACTCTTCTAGCAGAAGAAATAGCAACCAAAAACAAAACTTTCCAAGATAACAACTTAATATCTATGGAATCTAGAGGTTAAAATGGAACCCCTTGAAGAACTGAAAGAACTAGATTTAAACTCCAGGGAGGAGTCAAAGGTCTGTAAACAGGCTTAATCCTAACCAGAGCCTGAACAAAAGCTTGAACATCTGGCATAGCTGCCAGTTGTTTGTGTAGTAAGACAGATAAAGCAGAAATCTGTCCCTTTAGAGAACTCGCAGATAATCCTTTATTCAAACCTTCTTGCAGAAAGGAAAGAATCTTAGGAATTTTTACCTTATTCCAAGGGAATCCCTTGGAATCACACCAGCAGATATATCTTTTCCATATTTTATGGTAAATCTTTCTAGTTACCGGTTTTCTGGCCTGAACCAGAGTATCAATCACCGAATCTGAAAACCCACGCTTTGATAGAATCAAGCGTTCAATCTCCAAGCCGTCAGCTGGAGGGAGACCAGATTTGGATGTTCGAATGGACCCTGAACAAGAAGGTCCTGTCTCAAAGGTAGCTTCCATGGTGGAACCGATGACATATTCACCAGGTCTGCATACCAAGTCCTGCGTGGCCTTGCAGGAGATATCAAGATCACAGAGACCCTCTCCTGTTTGATCCTGGCTACCAGCCTGGGAATGAGAGGAAACGGTGGGAACACATAAGCTAGGTTGAAGGTCCAAGGCACTACTAGTGCATCCACTAGAGTCGCCTTGGGATCCCTGGATCTGGACCCGTAGCAAGGAACCTTGAAGTTCTGACGAGACGCCATCAGATCCATGTCTGGAATGCCCCATAATTGAGTCAACTGGGCAAAAATCTCCGGATGGAGTTCCCACTCCCCCGGATGGAATGTCTGACGACTCAGATAATCCGCTTCCCAGTTTTCCACACCTGGGATGTGGATCGCAGATAGATGGCAGGAGTGATTCTCCGCCCATTGTATTATTTTGGTTACTTCTTTCATCGCCAGGGAACTCCTTGTTCCCCCCTGATGATTGATATACGCAACAGTCGTCATGTTGTCTGATTGGAATCTTATGAATCTGGCCTTTGCAAGCTGAGGCCAAGCCCTGAGAGCATTGAATATCGCTCTTAGTTCCAGAATGTTTATCGGGAGAAGAGACTCTTCCCGAGACCATAGTCCCTGAGCTTTCAGGGATTCCCAGACCGCACCCCAGCCCACTAGACTGGCGTCGGTCGTGACAATGACCCACTCTGGTCTGCGGAAGCTCATTCCCTGGGATAGGTGGTCCAGGGATATCCACCAACGGAGTGAATCTCTGGTCTTCTGACCTACTTGAATCACTGGAGACAAGTCTGTATAGTCCCCATTCCACTGTTTCAGCATGCACAGTTGTAATGGTCTTAGATGAATTCGCGCAAAAGGAACTATGTCCATTGCTGCAACCATCAACCCTACTACTTCCATGCACTGAGCTATGGAAGGACGTGGAACAGAATGAAGAACTTGACAAGCGCTTAGAAGTTTTGACTTTCTGACATCTGTCAGAAAGATCCTCATTTCTAAGGAATCTATTATTGTTCCCAGGAAGGGAACTCTTGTTGACGGAGACAGAGAACTTTTTTCTATGTTCACCTTCCATCCGTGAGATCTGAGAAAGGCCAGAACGATGTCTGTATGAGCCTTTGCTTTTGAAAGGGACGACGCTTGTATTAGAATGTCGTCCAAGTATGGTACTACTGCAATGCCCCTTGGTCTTAGAACCGCTAGAAGGGACCCGAGTACCTTTGTGAAAATCCTTGGAGCAGTGGCTAGCCCGAATGGGAGAGCCACAAACTGGTAATGTTTGTCCAGAAAGGCAAACCTTAGGAACTGATGATGTTCTTTGTGGATAGGAATATGTAGGTACGCATCCTTTAGATCCACGGTAGTCATAAATTGACCTTCCTGGATAGTGGGTAGAATCGTTCGAATGGTTTCCATTTTGAACGATGGTACCCTGAGAAATTTGTTTAGGATCTTTAAATCCAGAATTGGTCTGAAGGTTCCCTCTTTTTTGGGAACTACGAACAGATTTGAGTAAAATCCCATTCCTTGTTCCGTCATTGGAACTGGGTGTATCACTCCCATCTTTAGCAGGTCTTCTACACAATGTAAGAACGCCTGTCTCTTTATTTGGTTTGAGGATAAGTGAGACATGTGGAACCTTCCCCTTGGGGGTAGTTCCTTGAATTCCAGAAGATAACCCTGAGAAACTATTTCTAGCGTCCAGGGATCCTGAACATCTCTTGCCCAAGCCTGAGCAAAGAGAGAGAGTCTGCCCCCCACTAGATCCGGTCCCGGATCGGGGGCTACTCCTTCATGCTGTTTTGTTAGCGGTAGCAGGCTTCTTGGTCTGCTTACCCTTGTTCCAGCCTTGCATCGGTTTCCAGGCTGGTTTGGACTGTGAGGCATTACCCTCTTGCTTAGAGGATGCAGAATTAGAGGCCGGTCCGTTCCTGAAATTACGAAAGGAACGAAAATTAGACTTATTCTTGGCCTTAAAAGGCCTATCTTGTGGGAGGGCGTGGCCCTTTCCCCCAGTGATGTCTGAGATAATCTCTTTCAATTCTGGTCCAAAGAGAGTTTTACCCTTGAAGGGGATGTTAAGCAATTTTGTCTTGGATGATACATCCGCTGACCAATTTTTTATCCATAGGATCTTTGAAAGCACAACTATCTTCGATAGGAATAGTAGTGCGCTTGTTTAGAGTAGAAACTGCCCCCTCGACCTTAGGGACTGTCTGCCATAAGTCCTTTCTGGGGTCGACCATAGGAAATAATTTCTTAAATATAGGAGGGGGAACAAAAGGTATGCCGGGCTTCTCCCACTCCTTATTCACTATGTCTGCCACCCGCTTGGGTATAGGAAAAGCGTCGGGGTGCACCGGAACCTCTAGGAACTTGTCCATCTTGCATAATTTTTCTGGAATGACCAAGTTGTCACAATCATCCAGAGTAGATAACACCTCCTTAAGCAGTGCGCGGAGATGTTCTAATTTAAATTTAAATGTCACAACATCAGGTTCAGCCTGTTGAGAAATTTTTTCTGAATCTGAAATTTCCCCATCTGACAAAACCTCCCTCATGGCCCCTTCAGATTGGTGTGAGGGTATGACAGAACAATTATCATCAGCGCCCTCCTGCTCTTCAGTGTTTAAAACAGAGCAATCGCGCTTTCTCTGATATGCAGGCATTTTGGATAAAATATTTGCTATGGAGTTATCCATTACAGCCGTCAATTGTTGCATGGTAATAAGCATTGGCGCGCTAGAAGTACTAGGGGCCTCCTGCGTGGGCAAAATTGGCGTAGACACAGAAGGAGATGATGTAGAACCATGTCTACTCCCTTTATCTGAGGAATCATCTTGGGCAATTTCATTATTTGTGGCAGTACTGTCCTTACTTTGTTTGGACGCTATGGCACAATTATCACACAATTTTGAAGGGGGAGACACATTGGCTTTCATACATATAGAACATAGCTTATCTGAAGGCACAGACATGTTAAACAGGCTTAAACTTGTCAATAAAGCACAAAAACCGTTTTAAAACAAAACCGTTACTGTCTCTTTAAATTTTAAACAGAGCACACTTTATTACTGAATATGTGAAAATATATGAAGGAATTGTTCAAAATTTACCAAAATTTCACCACAGTGTCTTAAAGCATTAAAAGTATTGCACACCAATTTTCAGAGCTTTAACCCTTAAAATAACGAAACCGGAGCCGGTTACAGATTTAACCCCTATACAGTCCCAGCTACAGCCTTTGCTGTGACTTTACCAAGCCCAGAGGGGAATACGATACCAAATGACGCCTTCTAGGAACTTTTCCAACTACTCTCAGGTCCTCACACATGCATCTGCATGTCTTGCACTCAAAATCAACTGTGCAGTAAAGGCGCGAAAATGAGGCTCAGCCTACAACTGGGAAGGCCCTTCCTGACTGGAAAAGGTGTCTAACATAGTGCCTGACGTTAAAAAACGTTCCCCAAGTTTATAAGTGTGAATTATCAGCATAAACATGTATAAAATGTCCAAATAGAGTAATCGATTTAGCCCATAAAAGTGTCTACCAGTTTTATAGCCTATATTAAGCCCTTTATTCTGTTTGAGACTAAGAAAATGGCTTACCGGTCCCCATGAGGGGAAATGACAGCCTTCCAGCATTACACAGTCTTGTTAGAAATATGTCTAGTCATACCTTAAGCAGAAAAGTCTGCTAACTGTTTCCCCCAACTGAAGTTACTTCATCTCAACAGTCCTATGTGGAAACAGCAATCGATTTTAGTTACTGTCTGCTAAAATCATCTTCCTCTCACAAACAGAAATCTTCATCTTTTTCTGTTTCAGAGTAAATAGTACATACCAGCACTATTTTAAAATAACAAACTCTTGATAGTAGAATAAAAAAACTACAACTAAACACCACATACTCTTAACCATCTCCGTGGAGATGTTGCCTGTGCAACGGCAAAGAGAATGACTGGGGTGGGCGGAGCCTAGGAGGGACTATATGGCCAGCTTTGCTGGGACTCTTTGCCATTTCCTGTTGGGGAAGAGATATTCCCACAAGTAAGGATGACGCCGTGGACCGGACACACCAATGTTGGAGAAATACTACCAATTAAAAAATCTAAATGAAAAATTTAGAAAAAAAAACTAACACTGTGAAAAAATAAAAAAAACATAATTTATGCTTACCAGATAAATTCCTTTCCTTCCTGGCAGGGAGAGTCCCTGACTTCATTCCTTACTGTTGGGAAATACAACACCTGGCCACCAGGAGGAGGCAAAGACACCCTAGCCAAAGGCTTAAATATCCCTCCCACTTCCCTTATCCCCCAGTCATTCTGCCGAGGGAACAAGGAAAAGTAGGAGAAACATCAGGGTATAAAGGTGCCAGAAGAAATAATATAAAAAGGGAGCCGCCCATAAAAAAATAAACTACGGGCGGGGTCATGGACTATCCCTGCCAGGAAGGAAAGAAATTTATCTGGTAAGCATAAATTATGTTTTCCTTCCATAAGGCAGGGAGAGTCCACGACTGTTCCTGACTTTATTCCTGTTGGGGAAAACTATAGCCAAGCTCCAGAGGACAATGAATGAATAACGGGAGGGAACAAAAAAGAAGCGGACCCTATTCTAAGGGCACCACAGCCTGCAAAACATTTCTCTTAAAGCTGCTTCAGCCGAAGCAAACACATCAAACTTGTAAAATTTAGAAAAAGTGTGTAAGGAGGACCAGGTAGCCGCCTTACAAATCTGATCCATAGAGGCTTTGTTCTTAAAAGTCCAGGAGGAAGCCACTTCTCTAGTGGAATGAGCTGTTATCGTCTCAGGAGGCTGTCGCCCTGTTGTCTCATAAGCTAAGCGGATGACACTCCTCAACCAGAAAGAAGGGAAGTCGTAGTAGCCTTCTGCCCCTTACGCTTCCCAGTATAGATGACAAACTAAGAGGAAGATTGTCTGTCTGAATTCCTTAGTAGCCTGAAGATAGAACTTCAAGGCATGAACCACATCCAGATTGTGAAGCAAGCGTTCCTTCACTGAAGAAGTATTAGGACACAAGGAAGGAACAACAATTTCTTGATTAATGTTACAGTCCGACACCACCTTAGGGAGGAACCCTAATTTAGTATGTAAAACCGCTTTATCAGCATGGAAAACAAGATAAGAAGCAGAAATCTCAGAAACTCTGTGCGCAGCGGCAATAGCCAGCAAAAAAAGAACCTTCCAAAATAAAAATCTAATGTCAACAGTATGCATAAGCCCAAACAGAGCCTGCTGCAAAACGCTAAGAACAAAATTTAGGCTCCAAGGCGGAGCCCCAGATCTAAACACAGGTCTGATCCTAGAGAGAGCCTTAACAAAGGACTGTACATCCAGAAGTTCAGCTAATCTCTTGTGCAGTAACACAGACAGGGTCGATATCTGTCCCTTCAGGGAACTAGCAAATAGACCCTTCTCCAGTCCATCCTGGAGAAAAGATAAAATTCTGGCAACCTTAACATTATGCCAGGAAAAGCCACGCTCTTCACAACAGTATAAGTAAATCCTCCACACTTTATGGTAGATATGACGAGTAACTGGCTTACAAGCTTAAACCAGAGTGTAGATAACATTCTCAGAGAACCCTCTCTTGGCTAAGACTAAGCGTTCAATCTCCACGCAGTCAGCCTCAGAGAATCTAGCTTTTGATCAACAAAAGGACCCTGTATCAGCAGATCTCTGCGACAAGGTAACCTCCACTGAGGAGATGAGGACATCCCCCACAAATCCGCAAACCACAACGGAGCAATCAGAATCCCTGATGCTCGCTCCTGCTTGATGCGAGCCACCACACGTGAAACAAGCGATAATGGAGGAAAAAGATATGAGTCTGAACCTCCATGGTACTAATAGGGCATCTATCAATTCCGCCTGAGGATCCCTCGACCTCTACCCATACCTGGGTAGCTTGGTATTGAGGCGGGATGCCATGAGATCTATCTCGGGCATCCCCCACTCACTGCATATCTCTGCAGACACCTCGGGGTGGATAGACCATTCCCCTGGGTCTTCCCAGTTGTCCACACCCGGAATGTGGATCGCTGACAGCGTACATCTGTGAGTCTCCGCCCACTATAGTATCTGAGATACTTCTCTTATCGCCAAGGAACTTCTCGTTCCCCCCTGATGGTTGATGTAGGCAACCAAGGTTATATTGTCTGATTAAAATCTGGTAAACTGGAACGAACCCAGAAGGGGCCAAGCCTTCAAAGCATTGAAGATTGATCGGAGTTCCAAAATATTGATCCGAAGGGAGGACTCCTCCTGAGTCCAAAGACTTTGTGCCTTCTTGGCACCCCAAACGGTTTCCCAGCCGGAAAGTCTTGCGTCCGTAGTCACAATCTCCCAGGACGGTCTCAAGAAGCATGTGCCTTGGGACAGATGATCTGGACACAGCCACCAAGAGAGCGAGTCTCTCGACAGGTTGTCCAGCAGGATCTGTTGAGACAGATCTGAATGGTCGCCGTTCCATTGTCTCAGCATGCATAGTTGTAAGGGTCTGAGATGGAATCTGGAAAAAGGAATGATGTCCATGCAGGATACCATGAGTCCGATCACCTCCATACATTGAGCCACTGAGGGTCTCAAGGAGGCCTAGAGAGCAAGACATGCAGAAGTTAGCTTGCAATGTCTCTGATCTGTGAGGATTATTCTCATGGATATGGAGTCTATTATTGTCCCTAGGAAATTCACCCTTGTACTTGGAGTAAGAGAACTCTTTCCAAGTTTATCTTCCATCCATGTGATCGAAGAAGATTGAGAAGGGATTACGAATGTTCTTCTGCTAGACGAAAAGATGGTGTCTGCACCAAGATATCATCCAGGTAAGGCGCTACTGCAATACCTCGTGTTCTGGCAACGGCTAGAAGAGCCCCCAGAACCTTCAAAAATATCCTTGGAGCAGTAGCTTGGCCAAACGGAAGAACTTTGAACTGGAATTGCTGGTCCAGAAAGGCAAACCTCAGGAACTGAAAATGTTACCTGTGTATCGGGACGTGAAGGTATGCATCCTTGAGATCTTTTGTGGTCATAAACTGTCCTTCCTGAACCAGAGGAAGGATTGACCGTAATGTCTCCATCTTGAAAGAGGGAACACTCAAACTTGTTTAGGCACTTTAGGTCCAGAATTGGACAAAAAGTTCCCTCCTTCTTTGGAACCACGAAAAGGTTTGAATAAAACCCCAAACCTCTTTCTGCAGTAGGTACCGGGACAATTACTCCTAGAGAGGAGAAATCCTGTACGCAACCTAAGAAGGCAGCCCTCTTTTCTGGTCTTGTAGACAGACTGGAGAGTAGGAATCTGCCCCTGGACGGATGAGACTTGAAACCTATCCTGTATCCTTGATATACAACCTCCAGGACCCAAGGATACTGTACATCCTGTAACCAAGAGTCTGAAAAAAAGAGACAGTCATGACGATTTGTTCTCAGCGGGCTTCTTAGTCTGTTTGGACTTATTCCAGGACTGAGCCGGCTTGCAAGTACTCTTGGAGTGCTCACATTTGGATGAGGATTGCTGTCGATTTGTCAGAACGAAAATTAGACAATTGTCGTCCCTTAGGCCTATTTTTCTTATCTTGTAGTAGGAAGGCACCTTTCCCTCCGGTAACCGTAGAAATAATGGAGTCCAGCCCTGGACAGAATAAAATCTTCCCCTTGAAAGGAAGAGAAAGAAGTCTGGATTTAGAAGTCATATCTGCAGACCAGACTTCAACCAGAGAGCCCGGCAGGCTAGGACCGCAAAGCCAGAAGCCTTTGCATATATGCAAATAATCTGCATATTCTCTTCACAGATGAAGGATTTAGCAATTCTCAGAGCCTTAATTCTCTCCTGAATATCCTCGAATATCCTGTATCCTTGATATACAACTTCCAGGACCCAAGGATCCTGTACATCCTGGAACCAAGTGTCTGAAAAAAGAGACAGTCATGCCGATTTGTTATCCTCAATGAGCTCCGACAGAGTGTCGCACCAGTAGGTAGCTGCTCCAGCAACCGCAGCTACAGCTGCCACCGGTTGAAATAAAAACCTTGTATGTTGAAACATCTTCCTCAGAAAGGTTTCCATTTTCTTATCCATAGGCTTTCTAAAAGAAGAACTATCCTCCAGAGGGATAGTAGTACTCTTAGCCAGCGTAGAAATAGCAACATCCACCTTAGGAATGGAGCCCCACAAATCTAATTCAGAGTCATGAACCGGGAATAATTTTATAAAAGTAGACAAGGGGGAAAAATAAGTTCCTATTCTTTCCCATTCGTTACTAATAATGTTCAGATCTTAACTGGCACAGGAAAAGTCGGAGGGACCTTCCTGTCTTCATAAACCCTGTCTTAGGTTCCTCAGGGAGTGTAGCCTCTGGAACCTTTAGCGTAGACAAAACCTCCTTTAATAAAAAACGCAGATGCTCGGGGGGGTGTCTGAGCAGCTATCTGAACGGTCACAATCTCCAGAGCTCCAGTGGAAACCCTGTTAATCCGCTGATTTACAGAGTTCTTTTGACAGCAACATTAATATACAAGCAAATATCAGAGCATCACTACAGTGGAACTATATCATCCAATCCACTCGGTATATATCGGAGCCAGGACTCGGAACACAAGGGCCTAGAGCGGCGGCTTCTACTGGGCAATGCTTCCCCCCCTCGGTTTTGCTGAGGTATTGTGCCTTTGCCATTCTCACCGGCACCATTGCACAAACTTACTAAGCAAAAACGCTAAGATAAGAGAGATTCTAAAGGGAAAAAGGAAGTTGATGATCGCAAAAGGGCATCTATTTCACTGAAATTAAAATGACCACCGCTGCCAATACAGGAGTGCAAAACCCTTTTGATCCACTATGGCAAAAATTGGAAGAGCTTTTTCAGAGAAACATCAGAGAACATCTTTTCCATAGAACCTAAATTATATACCAGGCACCCTGCCATTAGAGCCGCTGTGCAACCACGTTAACAAAGCACCAGATGGTGCCACTCACAGAAAGATCAAGTTACAGACCCCCTGACAAGCTGGAGGGAGTCTTGCGGGGGGAAAGGCAACCGCTACAAAATATGTCTAAAGGGAGCTTAGTGGGGGCCCCCGGAAAGACATATCAAGATTACAGGAGTACCTCTTGTCAGCAGGCTTGGACCGGCAGACTACTTGGGACCTGACAGAACACCGGCTGGAGGTTCTTAATTGCTTGCATAGCAATTTAACACCTATAGTCACTATCATAGAGCCACTAATAGATTCCGATGCAGTTTCACCGCTACCCTTAATGCGCCATAGCAAGCCTCTGCAAAAGGAACATCATGCAGCCACCAAGACTCTCTCGTTCTCACAAATAGAACCCGGTGGCTGGAGAAACTTTCTAAGCGGGACATTTTCTTTATTCGAATCCCAAAGACAATGGTAACGTTTGTGAGATAGCTAGTTATTTTGAAGTTTGCTACTACTGCTGATTTTGATTCAGCATATATAACTAGTTATTGAGCCTACTGATGTCAGTTTTTCAGTTACGATGTCAAGGATTGTGTAATAATTGTTTACTTATTTTTTTTTAAATATCTTTATTAATTCCAGCAACAACAGAGAAAAAAAAGTAAATACATGTCAAGTTGTATTTCATTGTGCCATGCAAGGCCTTCATACAAATACAAAGACAGAAATATAAAGAATAACAATAGTGAGTGATACCGAGCAAACATAACAAGACAAGTAAATACTAATACCTGACTTTTAGAATCTGATCAATTATATCGCTGGAAATTTTATAAATATTTAAACCACTAATGAACCGGGGGAAAAAAGAAAGGGAGAAAAGAAAAGAAGAAGAAAAAGAAAAAAAAAAAAAAAAAAAGGAAAAGAAAATTAAAAGAAATGGAAAAAAAAAATCTATACTATACACTTTCTCTCTCTCTGCCCCCTCCCACCCCCTCTGCCCACCACCCACCTCTCTTACTAGCCCCACCTCTTCTCTTTCTCTACTTATTATTACAAAATTACTATTTCATAATGTTATCTCCTGGGGACCCGATATCCATGTTGACGGGAATAATTCTAATATAACCAATTCTAAGAAAGCTATAGTATTTAAGAAGGGTTGTAAAATACGTCTTTGAATCTGTAATGGGTAAGAAATAATTAGTGGAGACCAATCCAGAAGAAAGGCCCTGACCTTACGTTCAGCTATAAATTTAGTATGAAAGGATTCAAATAAAATTTGATACTGGATTTCTTTAAGGAACCCTGTGATTCTAGGGGCTGTATGATCTTTCCAGCCTTTAGTGATTAACTGTCTCGCAATTATAATAATTGTGTTAAATATCTTTATCACCCTTTTAGGGCGTAACTCAGCATTAGTTAGAAAAACTACCTCATCAGCCGTGAATGGTGCCATATCTCTATAGATTTTACTATACCAGAATCTTATCTTTTGCCAATATTGTTGGATCTTTGGACAAGACCAAAACATATGGAGAATATCCGCCCTATCCATAGAACACCTTGGGCAGGCATAATTCTGAGAAGGATAGAATCTGGCCATTTTATCTGGGGAAAGATAATAATTATTGACTAATTTTAGGTGCGCTTCTTTCCATGATATGGAAACTTGTAATTTTTCTAACTCTGTGAAGCTTCGCTCAATCCTGTTCTCCTCTAATTCTGGCAAATATTTCTTCCAAAAGTTATATAGTTTATCTACGCATAATTCACCCTGTCTAGCCAGAAGGATATTGTAGATCAATGATATCGAAGACTGACCCAGAGAGAATTGCCGGATAATATTTTTAATGTCTATCCAATCCCTTAGAAATTCAGTATTCCATTTTTGTGTAAATATATAATGCCGTAGTTGAAAATAAGCAAATAGATTCGAACAATGTAAATTAAACCTTTGAAATAATAATTCTGAGGGTAATAACTGATTATCATCAAATAACTGATAAACATAAGTCAGTCCAGCTTCGGCCCATAATCTAAACACTCTCTGATTTATGCCAGGAGTAAATTCCGAATTACCTACTATAGGGAGAAATTCCGAAAAAAATGGGGAGATTTTTAATATTCGACAAATTTTTTGCCAAGCTATAATAACATTTTTAAGGGAAATTAGTTTACTGAGATTTGAGGGTAACTTTAGTACCGGGCAATGGAGAATAGCTTTCAATGAGAATGGGGAGATCAGGAATGATTCTAGCTCTGTTGTCACGAACTTATCTACCCCTGTGATCCAATCAAGGGCCAGTTTAACTAAGCTAGCCAAGTTGTAAAGCCTAAAGTCTGGCAAGGCCAGCCCTGCCCTAGGACGTTTCTGCATCAGTTTACTAAGACTAATCCTTGGCTTCTTATTACTCCATATAAATTTAGATAACCAAGACTGTACATTACCAATATCTTTATTGGTCATAAATAGTGGGAGATTCTGGAGAAGATATAGAACTCTAGGGAAGATAATAGTTTTAATCAGATTGATTCTAGCAGTCAATGAGATAGGAAGCGAGGCCCAGTTTTCAAGATCATTTTTAATTTTTTGTAATATCGGAGGAAAATTTAACTTATACCAGATTGTTGGGTTTCTATGAAGAGTAATACCTAGATATCGAAAGAACTCGACCACTTTAAAAGGGTGATCTTCCCAGTTGGATCCTTTCTTATCTACCCAGAGGAGTTCACTCTTATCGAAATTTATTTTATATCCTGAGAAGGAGGAAAATTTTTTAAATAATTGTAACAATATGGGGATGGAATATTGCGCCTTATCCAAGAATATTAACAAATCATCCGCATATAAGAGGGTATTTAACCTAAAGGAACCGAGTTGAATCCCTAATAGCCTATCCCGCAATAAAATAGCAAAAGGCTCCAATGCTAAATTAAAAAGCAAAGGGGAGAGGGGACACCCTTGTCTTGTCCCTCTTTTAAGTGAAATATATGGAGAAGAATGGCCATTGATGCAGAGAAATGAAATCGGGTTTTTATATAAATTCCTGACAAATTCCAGAAACTGATTCTTGAATCCAAACCGTTCCAATGCTGTAAATAGGTAGTTCCAATTCACTGCATCAAAGGCCCTCTCAGCATCTACTGTTAAAATAGCTGCTTCAGAAATCTTTTTAAATTGTTCGTTCTTGGGATCTAAATTCCATGCATAATCTAGAAATGTAGTCACTTGACGTATATTCTTAAGAGAATTCCTATCCCTCATAAATCCAGTTTGATCTGGATGGATAATCCCATCTAATAACTTGGCCAGCCTAATCGAGATAATAGCAGTCAGCAATTTATAATCAGCATTGAGTACTGAAATAGGCCTATACGACCCTGGATCTTCCGGGTCCTTACCTTTCTTTAAGATCAGGGATATACGCGCAGCCGAAAAATAATTAGACATTGAATTACCAGCAGAAAAATAGTAATTAAACAGATTCACTAATGATAATTTTACTTCTTCCTTCAGAATTTTGTAAAATTCTATCGGTATAGCATCCGGTCCTGGTGATTTATTAAGATTAGCTGATTGTATAGCCTCAAGAACTTCCTCCTCTGAGATAGGTCTGTTAAGCTCTGATAAATTCTCCTCCGATATATTAGGGAGATTGACACTCGCCCAGAAGTTTGATGCGTTGTCCGCATTAACCTGTGTTTCTGCGTAAAGCCGTTGAAATACGTTAAAAAATGTCTGACTAATATCCTCTGTATTAGTATACTTTATGTTCTCCACTTTAATAGTCGAGATAATATTCTTACTTTTTCTCACCTTAGCTACTTTAGCCAGAAATTTGGCTGAGGTCCCATAATGACCTCTAAATTGATAATTTATTTTCAATTCATCTTCCTGTGACCTTTGTTTGAGAAAGATATCTCTTTCCCTTTTCAATTTACAATATCTATCCCAGTTATCTCTTGTCTGATCGACATAGAATTTTCTAAGAGCATTTCTAACTTGTGCTGTTAACTGTGATTCTTGCTCCAGCTTTTTCTTCTTCCAAGTGGATAGATAAAGCTTAATTTCCCCCCTTAATACAGCTTTCGCTGCTTCCCAGAATACCTCTGGTTTACTAAATTGCCCTATATTGAAGGTAACATAGTCCTTCCACTTCTGTTTTAACCAGTTGCTGAACTTAGGACTATCCGTCAAAAATCGAGGAAAAAAAAAAGACGTATTCTGGGCCTTAGGGGGGGAGATGGCCACCAATGTGAAAGAGATTACCGCATGATCAGAGATAACAATATCATAGATATTTGCTTCTGATCTACATAAGGCAAGTGGTTTAGAGATTAAGAACATATCAATTCTCGAGAATGTCATGTGGGATTTAGACTCACATGAAAAACTACGCAATTCTGGATTTTTAAATCTCCATATATCAATTCATTTTAATTCATGACAAAAAGACTTAAAGTATTTTGCTACTTATTTATTTTCACGTAGGTTTTTTGAGGACAATCTGTCTAAAATGGGACATAACGTCATATTAAAATCCCCCCCTAAAACTAAATTAGCTGCTGATAACAAAAATAATTTACTTCTAATATTTTCCCAGAAAATAAGAGAAAAAGAATTGGGACCATATATATTGCAGATGACAAAATTGCACCTATTAATCTGAATATGTAATATCAGGTATCTTCCCTCTGGGTCAATCTCCTTCTTCACAATATTGTAGTCTAGATTTTTATGAAACAAGATAGCTACCCCTGATTTTCTTTTAACTCCTGGAGCTGCAACACATTCCCCTACCCATTTACACTTTAATTTCATGGCTTCTGCCAAATTCAAATGTGTTTCCTGCAACATCACAATATCGGGATTAAACTTCACCAGATGTTTAATAATCAATTTGCGTTTTCTAGGCGACGTAATGCCCCCTACATTCCAAGAAAGCATATTAATCCTAACTGCCATTAAATATATTTAAAATATAGGTACACTGATAAGCTATTTTTAAGCTATGGTCTAAATTAACTTAACCCCAGAGGTGGGAGGGGGAAGAGAGGGGCGAAGAGGGCCGGCGAGAGAGAGAGAGAAAAAAAAAAAAAAAAAAAGGAAAAAAGGGAAACCCTACATAATAAAAAAAAACTGCCCATCCTATACCTGCGGAATATTCAATTTTAAAATAATAAGTGCTCAACAACAATATAAATTCTTTTTTCCATTTAACGCTATCGGTGTGCACTGCAACCATCAAAGACATATCTATAATCATCATAGTAAGCACAAAAAAAAAAAAAAAAAGAAAACACACAGAAAATCAGCGCATACCCAGACACATAGCGCATCTATCTTACTTAACATAGTTTCAATTTTACAATAGTAAGTGCTCAACAACAATATAAATTCTTTTTTTCCATTTAACGCTATCAGTGTGCACTGCAACCATCAAAGACATATCTATAATCATCATAGTAAGCACACAAAAAAAAAAAAAAAAGAAAACACACAAAAAATCAGCGCATACCCAGACACATAGCGCATCTATCTTACTTAACATAGTTTCCCCTATCTAAACCTAAATTAATTTCCGTAGTATATTACAGGGTACTAATAAATTCATGGGCCTCTTGGGGATTATTAAGGATTCGTCTAACCCCATTTTCTTCGAACATAATCTTTGCGGGGTACACAACCCAGGCTTTAAACCCTTTATCAATAATCTTAGTACATAGCGGGATCATCTGTTTTCTTTTGGTAGATGTTTCTATTGAAAAGTCTTGAAACATTAATAGCTTGTTTTTTTCAAACACAAATTCCCCCATCTTTCTATATGCTTTTAGCAGGTTTACTTTATCCTGGAATCTAAGCAACTTAAAAATGCACATTCTGCTTCTATCACCCCTAGCCATATTTGTTCTACTGTATCCGACCCTATGAGCTCTTTCTACCTCTAAGGGTAGCTGTTGTTCAGGGAAACCTAAAGCTTTGGGTAATAATAGAGAAGTGACCTTTATAAGATCTTCGTACTCAGGGGACTCAGGAAGACCAATGATTCTTATATTATTCCGTCTGGAGCGATCCTCAAGATCCTCCAGACGGAATTGTAAACCAGTAATCTTGCCATCATAATCTTGGATTACTTTATCTTGGACATTGACCCGGTCCTCTAAGTCAGAGATCCTATTTTCCGCCTCTAGTATCCTTGAGGCGAATTGCTTGACCTCGTTTGATAGGGAAATAATATCTGTAGAAATACTGCTGAGCTCCTTCTTAATAATATCAAATTGAGGAGTAAAAACATCGGTTAATTGAGAAACTAAACTACCAATGTCCACGTGGGATATAGCCCCCTCTGATACGGGGTCCAATGAGGTGTCCGCACTCCTAACCTTTCTATCCTTGCCTTTGGGTGGCATTATGGGGGAACTCTGTTTCATGTGTATAATATATCTTTCCATATATTCTGTGAATACTGATAGTGAGTGTGAAAAGCAAAACAATAAAAAAAAATGTGAAAAAAGTGAGCAAATCCAAGGGGGACTAGAGTCCCTAATAAGAGTAAAAAACCGTAAGTTAAGCTTCAAGTTCAAGTGTATGTGTGTGTTGTTTTTTTTTCTTTTTTTTTCCCCCTTTTTTTTCCCTTTTTTTTTTCTCTTTTTTTTTATTATAAGCGTGCCTGTGTATTAAACTATAAGTGTGTATTTATAAGAGTTAGTGTAGTTACGGCCTAATATCTCACCCAGTTTATAATTGTGGAAAGCGGGCACCTATGAGGATCAGCAACTAATATATATATAGAAATTAATAAGGGCTATATCCCTTAAACATTCATAATTTAACCAGGATATCTTAGGCATTATAATGTATCATTTCTCAAATGCAATTAATAAACTTATGCTAACAAGAAAGTAGAAAAATTGCATATACCAATCTATATCAACATAAAAAAAAGGGTCAATTTGTTTAACTAAATTTAAGCAATTACTTAACAGACTAAATCCCTCTCTCTCTTCTCTCCTAAAGAGGGAGACTGTTAAACAGAAAATAAGTGCACCATTCTTAAAACATGTAATATATCATATAATATGCCACGTGAGGAGAAAGCCAGATTGCCCAGGCCTAGTCTCTTAGCTCTCTATAAGCCTCCAGGTAGCATAGAGATAGCCTAGATAATGAGAGACACCATTTTCAAAATGGTCAGGAACCGATGTACTGTTGCGCCTTGTATCTTAAGGTAAAGTTCATCTTTATGAACTAATTGTGGCAGTTCTAAATACCATCAGTTGTAATCAGTCCTGCTATACTTTGGCACCTTGATGTAAGAAGTACTCCCAATTCTTCTTTAGGGAACACTTCAGACTCTTGTTACCCCTAGACCATCGAAAGGGAAATAGATGAGTAGGAGAAGGGGGGTGAAAAGAGAATTCACCGAATAGAAGAAATGTCACTTCTCCCTAGCTTATGTCAATTCAATCTCTCAAATGGGCCACTTAGCATCATCCACCTCCTGTGAATCTTCAGCTCCCAGGAGCCAAGATACCAATATATGTACGTTATGCCTGTAAGCCAGGTATGCCTTATTAGGTATAAAGAAACATTTGGCAGTCCGCTTTGAAAACCTTGCAGAGATAAAGCCGGGTTCCTTCCCGCTATCGGTCAGTCAGGCCAAACAAACAAACAGCTGTGACGCTCTTCACCGCGAGGAGGGCGCACTCCCCACAGATCTCTCTGCAGGCAGACTACCCCCTCCTACAAGCGGCTACTCCAGTCAGCAAGGCCAACCACTTCACGGGTAATATCTCTCTTACCCGACTTTACTGTCCTTCTCTTTCAATCTGCCGGTTTTTCTCTGCGGTAGTTGCGGTATCCACCGCCGGGCTTTACCGCCAGTAAAGGGCTTCCTCTGCTCAGACGTAGACTGCGTCTGTAAAACTTGCAACCGGCCCCAGGGATTCCGGATAGCGCAAGCAACTTTTAGCCGGGGGAGATTTCCTAGCTCCCTTCTCTAGAGCACCGTGAGCCGTGCAGCGTGTCTAACGGCTCCGCCCCCACCGGAAGTCCTCCAATAATTGTTTACTTATAATTATATTACCTTAATTTTAGCCTAGTGAATGTACACTATTTAGCTTATTTGTGTTTAACATGCCTCTTGTAATGTTTAGCTTCTATCTACAGTTATAAAGCACGTTTCTATATTTTTAAAATACTATATCGCCTGTAACACGCAGCTTTTTTGATGCACTTCTTAATAAGGTTTAGTACCAGGGCTTATAACATACACGTGGTTACCATTTCCACATCTTAGTACCATACAGGGGTTTGTGGGTGGCCCCCAGTGAGTTATACTCAAAAAAAAATCGCTAACTAAATGCTCTTTTTGACATACCTCCATAACCTTCCCTGAACATATAGCTTTACTACCTTGGTGGCTGGCGGCTGAGGTCCCGAAGGAGTTAAATAACAAAATAAAAAGTAAGATATTGTTTATTTTTAGGGCACTTACATCTCACTGAAAATCTTGTCCAGGCCTAGATATTGCTTTTATATATCACAAATATACTTTTTACAGGTGTGCTTCTTCTCTTAACCCCTATCTTTAATATATAAGCTCCATTAAGTAGACAATCGTTGATTTTGGCTTTGGCTTCTAGCTGAGCTAACTAGATGGGTTTTGTTTAATAATCCCTATTGCTTTTTAATACCACCATTAAGGGTCCAAGAGTGATCCACATTATATTCAAGAGGGATAAAAAAAGACACTTTAATATTTTATGCATATATGTCTTTGGTACGACACCTGTACTATTACTAGAGGCTGGTGAGGTAGCTCACTTGGTAAATGCCCTGACTACAAAAAGCCTGTTTAAAAGATCCAAGTTCACAGGTTCAAATCCTGGCAGGGCCAACTCAGCCCTTCATCCTTCAGAGGTCGATAAAATGAGTACCATTAAATTGGGTAATAATAACAACTATTACTATTCAGCTGCCGATTTGGTTAATTCCGAGAGCGAGCGCTGAAAAAGCACTTTGAGTCCCACTGGGAGAAAGGCGCTATATAAATACTAGTTATTATTATTATATTATAAATGTACATCTTTATATATGCTTGCTATTTGTACTATGCAGATCCTCAATAAAAATTCTTAAAGATAAAAAAACAAAGAAAAAAAAACCTGCAGATGCTCAATTTTAAATCTAAAGGAGGGTTTCTCCGCTGAAGGAGATTTAGAAACTGAAGTCACCGACTCAGAAAGTTCACCCTCTGAAGCTAGAGAGGTTAACTCATCCTCAGATAGCTGGGACATAGTAGCTAAATCCGACAAATATTTAGATGACTCTAGGTCAGGAGAACTATGTTTAACCTTTATCTTGTGTTTGTTAGAACGAGGTAAGGCACTCAGGGCCGCAGACAATGCTGATTGTAACTGTGCGGTAAAGTCCGCCAGAAAAAAAAAACCTCCAGATGGAAGATTAGTTGAGCCGCGGCGAACTGCATGTGGAGCGGGTAGTGAAGAAAGGGTAGTAATCTCTCAGGACCCAAATTCCTGAGAGGTAGACGGCTCAGAGGGGCTAATAGCGCTATGAGTATTAGCAGGCTTATCTCCCTTCTTAGACTTTAGAGCAGTGCTTAGGCAAATGGAACAAAATTGAGTAGGTGGGCAAACCACAGCCTCCTCACAATATAAACAGGAATTATTAATCAGTACAGAAGGAGCGGAACCTTCTAATGTAGTATCAGAGTCCTCCATAGCTAAGATATATTCACAGAAGGACAGACAAAAAGTAAACGCTTTTATTATAAAAAACGGCACCTTTAAAATCCCAATGGTTGGGGCACTCACCACCTCCTAGACCCAGAGAGCTAACAGTGAGAACGCTCTCTTTAGGAGTGATGTCCGCAGTAGGATCGAAGGAAATGAAAAGAGTGCACCCGGTCACGCGGAGCGTAGGACAGGACTTCCCCTGCTATGAAAAAGGCGCTAAGCTATTATGAGCTGCGTAACACTCAAAAACGAGTGAAACCTGTTTGTTCTAGCCAAAAGCACACAGTCTATGAGCCCAAAAAACTCTCACATTAAGGCAGTTATAAATAACCCCTATCTGTTCAAATAATCTCCCTGAAGGAAATATTAACCCTTGATCCTATCGAGGCATAAAGGAGCCACACTGTGACCCTGTATAGCAAAAGTGTAAATATAAACGGTCTTACCTCCAAGATCCATGCTGTGGAACAGGAACAGCCTCTCAAGTGTGACAGTCTTGCAGCGACGCTTCTGACATGGACTTGAGTGTGTAACAGCAAGCAGTGAAACTGGTCAACACTGATTGCTCAGGAGCTGTTAGGCGACAGTCTAGATGGGTTAGCAGAAAAACTTTCCCTGCATCTCCAGACTCTAAATCTCCAGACTCTAACTTTCATCAATACTCTCACTGAGAGGTTGACATGATTACTTAAAACTCCAGTCCTTTCTTGAAGGGAACATACCCATTACAGGACTATCCAAAACCTTTTGACACTTCTCTGCCACCTCCTATAGTGACGAAAGGCAAAGAATGACTGGGGGATAGGGGAAGTGAGAGGGATATTTAGGCCTTTGGCTGGGGTGTCTTTGCCTCCTCCTTGTGGCCAGGTGTTGTATTTCCCAACAGTAAGAAATTGTCAGGACTCTGTCAGCTTCCTGTGTTGTTACACCTGTTCACTTACCTGCCTGTCACAAACTCAGCCTCTGTTAACCCAACCCACTTCCTCTACTTAATGCTCACACAGGCAAGCTCAGGTGCTTAGTTAATTTGTTTGTATCTAGCAAGCTACTGAGCTCCAAAGAATCCTTTGTTCTCCTTGTCCTTCACTGATTCCTTCTAACCTGTGGATTATTTGTTTTCACCTTCTATGCTTAAGGAAGCTGTTATCAAGTCCGTTTTATTGATACCAACTAATCGCAAGTATATTGACTTTATCTGCTATGGTTAAATGTCATGGATATAACACAGACTATCTTTGCATAAGCTGCTGTTTTCAACCTCTCTGTGCAGTTATGAACTTGCCGCAATATTTGTCTATACTTGCTTGTTATAAATTGCCATCTAATTTGATACAGTGTTAAACCTCAGTTATACAGAAGTTCTTACTTAACCCAAGTTTGTAAATGGACTTTGTTTTATTTACCTTACTACACATTTACTGGAATTTTACTATGTTGTCCGTGAGCGGAGTTAAGTCACACACACTTGTTACCTGTCAGTAAAGCTGAACCTCTCATTGGTGATTCAGTTCTCCGGTCTCTAACCTGTACCTCCTAGCGGATCTTAACTTCTGATACAGCACACATATCGCACTCTGTACAGAGCTGACTTCAAGCATCTGTTCTCATCCTAACAGGGTATATGATGTAATCCTTTCGATGCAATTCCTCTTATTAACCGTAGTCAAACTTACTACGAGATTTCTCTGTGAATGCACTAGTGACACTCCTCCTGACGTTATCGTCAGTTTAAAGCACTTTGATACATTGGATGAATATTACAGCAACAGTTTGAGTTACTTAAATACACTCTCCTTTATTCCTGCAACAGCAAGTGTATATTTGATTGTACATTATAAAGTATTCGAATAACTTCACTTTACGCATAATACAGATCTTATGTTATATTTTGATCTAGTGCCAAGTGATACATATAGCTATATTTATTTAAGTTCTGCAGTTGAGATCCTTAAAGAGACATACCAGGTCATATTCAGACCTTACAGAAATGAAGTCATGGACTCCTCCTGCCTTATAGAAGGAAATCTAAAATTACAAAAAATTATAAACACTAAATTACGAAAAATAAAAAACTCTAAGATTACAAATAATAATAAACGAAATTATCAAAAATAAAAACAATTACACCTAATCTAATAGCCCTATAAAAATAAAAAAGCCCCCCCCAAAGTAAAAACACCCCCTATCCTACAATAAACTACCAATAGCCCTAAAAAGGGCCTTTTGTAAGGCATTGCCCTAAGTTAAACAGCTCTTTTACACATTACTAAATCCCCCCCTAAAACTAAACCCCCCCACCCAATCAACCCCAAAAATAAAAAAACTAAGATACCCATTGTCCCTAAAGGGGCATTTGTATGGGCATTGCCCTTAAAAGGGCATTCAGCTCTTTTACAATTGCCCAAAGCCCTAATCTAAAAAAAAAAAACACCCAAAAATTGAAAGAAAAAAAAAACTAACACTAACCCCATACAATCTACTCACGATTCCTGAAGTCCAGACATCCATCTTCATCCAGGCGGCGACGACTTCATCCATCTCAGGGAAGTCTTCTATCTTCATGCCGGCAGCGCGGAGCGGTGCTATCCTGGACGGCGAAGACATCCTGCGCAGAGTGTCCTCTTCATACTGTCACTGCCGTACACTGAAGTAGCTGTTTCAAAATGGTGTACCTTGCATTCCTATTGGCTGATTTGATAATTCAAATCAGCTAATAGGATGAGAGCTACTGAAATCCTGGATAAGAAGAAAAAATGGGGTTTATTTAGCAGCGCTAAAAAAAGCTAGGAAATGATGATACCAATCTAATTTATGTTTTATACAATCTATTTTATTTAAAAATTCTTATAACACATAAAAACAACAGCAAATGCTTTTCCTAATTAATAAAGGGACGTCTCCCTTATACAACACTTATAAAAACAGACTAGAACCATATAATCCTAGAATTTCAGGTATAAAGGAATTAATTCTATAGATAACATATGGCAAGCAACAAATTTCTAAGATAAATGGTGAATTAAATATTTAAAAGGCACAAATGTATCAATCCTAATAGCTTTACAGTTCTTCAGTAACAAATTCAGTTATAAAGTTACACAGTTACTTCCTTGGACATATAATTGGCTCAGGTGTGCTGGATAGTTAAAAAGGCAAAAAACAGCCAATATTAGGTGCCAAAGCAATCGTGGTTAATGGAAATGGTTAATTTAACAGATGAATACCTTGATGTCTTTAAAGTTCAGTTTGCGTGTTTTAAAATTCTTGATAAAGCCCAGAAGGGTGAAACGCGTTGAATGGGACCTGCTACACTCTACTAAACTTCATTTACTACTGTCACAAAGCTGTGTGACCCTGCAACTTTAAACTTTTCTCCTGACCCTGCAAGTTAAAATCTACCTTTGGTAACTTCAGGGAATACGGTGTTACTGCTAAACACTGACCAAAGATTTCTTCAAACCTTAAGAAGTCTGAGGGAACCCAGATGAAAACAATATTTGGGCTATAAGAAGAAAGGAAAACAAAAAAAAGGATAACTACATCACCAGAACGGATCATCACCCCTGACCTCTGAATCAAAGAGAAGGTCAGGTGACTTATCAGAAGCACCAGGAACAAACAGTTTGTGAATCCCTCACAGTGAAGATAATCAGCGGTTGCAACCAGGACAGATTAAGGTACCTCTACACTAATTTGCACTACGTTTTTTTTTAAAACACGCAAACTGAACTTTAAAGACATCAAGGTATTCATCTGTTAAATTAACCATTTCCATTAACCACGATTGCTTTGGCACCTAATATTGGCTGTTTTTTGCCTTTTTAACTATCCAGCACACCTGAGCCAATTATATGCCCAAGGAAGTAACTGTGTAACTTTATAACTGAATTTGTTACTGAAGAACTGTAAAGCTATTAGGATTGATACATTTGTGCCTTTTAAATATTTAATTCACGGAGGCGGAGCCTGGAGCTCAACAAGAATGGAGGTGTAATTTAGGAGCTCCGTAAAACACTGCCTAAATCCTAATATATATAGGGCAAATATCTACTAGATAACTCAGGAGGGATGCACTGAGGTACCTGCGATAACGAAGCAGGAAGATTGGAGGCTAAACTAATCGGTGCGGCACTAATCAGGCACCAGATGAAGCGGAGATTGAGCGGAGCCGTCCGCCATCTTAACCACGCGGTCGCATGTCTAAAAGGAAGCCTGGCTACCCCATTAAGGAGACGGATGAAGGGGAAACAAAGTCGAAGTGCCTGATATAAAAGCTCGCCCTGGTATACCTGTACATACCATTGAGCTGAGCCGATCGCGGGTATAATACCCATTATAATAAGGGCCGAAAGCAGAGGCTGAAGTATTGCGCATGAGATAAGCTGCTAGATCCGGTAAGGGGAGTTTTTATTAGCGGTGAAGTGCCGAATAAATCAAACACAATTTAACGCACATAAAAGCGAAAGAGACTTTTTTTTCTGTGACCGGATTATTAACTGAAAGGGTGCAGACACTATAGATAAAAGACTGCAACACAACTATGAAAAGGGACTATAGAAAACAAAATGAACAGTTAATGCTCTCAAAATAACAGCCTAATAAACACCATGCGACTGCCACTCAAGGATCCTGTCTCCTTTTCTAACCCCATATAACATTGACACGCACTATGGGACATAAAGTACATTCAATAGACTATGCTACAATAAGGTTCCAATAAAAGGACTCCAGCTCCTTAATGAACTGACAAACATTTACAATAAAGGCACAGTCTACTCTCATCACAGAAAAGATAGTGTAAAACTGAGACTTGGCATCTAATCTCTATATACCCAGAGGCACTAAAGTGATTGACACTGTTTCAGATACGCATGCAAGAAAACTTGTTAATGAGAGGAAGGCAGACTCCAAAAGATACCAGGCTATAACATTATGTGTTTGCAAGAGTTGTCAGCATGTTAAATATGTAACAAGATAATAAAGGCCAATATACATACAGAAACAAAGCAATCATTTCCCATAAGCATACCCCCTGACATAAGGGGTTAAACAAAGCAAGATAATTACATCTAACGAGAGGAGAGGGACTTTCTCCCCTTTTTTTTTCTTGTCTCAGCATCTCAACTCACACTACTCACAATCTCCTCGGAGTGCCAGCTCATACCCTCCAACATGACAGCCAGAAAGCAAAACAAATCTTCCCAAGGGCTTAAAACTCCAACAGCTACCATGTTTTTCAAACCGGTAAAAGAGAAGGTACTAGAAACAGCCAATCCTGTTCCAGAAGATGACATAGACTCAGAAACAGATTCACAGATTAATGAGGATGACTCTATCCCAGCTACAAGAGCTGACCTCAGGACCCTGGTGTCCAAACACGATATTAATAAAAATTTTGAGAAGCTCTGGGAAAAATTTGACTCATTTCAAAGTACGGTGACCAACAGTCTCACAGAAATAAAGCAAGATGTCACAGATTTGGGCTCTAGAGTGGCGGCCTTAGAGGAGGTTGAAACCTCAATGTCAGAAGATCTTGCAAGCTTCAATCAGCAACTTACCGCTCAACAACAAGAGGTTAATGAGATGCAGGACAAATTAGAAGACATTGAAAATAGAAACCGCAGAAGTAATCTACGCTTAAAAGGGATTCCAGAGTCTGTCTCAGCAGAGGAGCTGAACATCTATCTACACCAGCTCTTCCAAGCCATTTCAGGAGAAGTTACCGAAGAGAAATTCCAGCTAGAAAGAGCACACAGAGCACTGAGAGCTAGACCAAAAGAAGTGGATCCACCTAGAGATGTAATTGTTAAATTCCTCAGATTTCCAGACAAAGAAGAAATCCTGGCGGCAGCTAGGAAAAACCCTACATTTAAATTTCAGGGATCAGTGGTCCAATTTTACCAAGACTTGTGTGTCAGAACACTACAAAGAAGAAGCTACCTGAGACCTCTCACTACCCTTTTGAGGAAGCACCAGATCAGATATAGATGGGGGTTCCCCTTCAATCTATATATTCAACATAATGGTAGATCCCTAAGTCTCAGAGAACCAATGGAGATCCCAGATATCTGTACCAAACTACATATAGAGACTCCAGATCTCCCGCAGTTGAAGCAAGTGATTGACACATCGCAACAAGCGGCTGGAGTAGGCCAGCCTCAGCGACAAAAGTGGACAAGAGTCACAAAGAAGAAAACCAAGACATGACATTATCAACTGCCTAGAGGTTTGATACACAGGTCTTACACCAGTGGAGTGTAAGCGTTTAGGTTTCTACCCGTAAATATTATTATAAAGTTACCAACTTGGGCTTAGAGCCTGAGTTGATACGAAATGCACAAAAGTTCTCAAATTATGAGATTTAAGTTTAGTTTAAAAGTTGGAAAGTTAAGAGACTAAGGTTACGAGTAACACTTTAGGTTATACATATCTCAGAGAAGGAACTATGCAGGTTTTAATAGGTTATAGCTGACCTGAAACAAGCAGGAACACCTGTTTGCCCAAAGATATTCTGTTAGCAGTGGGAGTATGATACGCTCATAAAGTGTATTATACACAGGAGGGAGGTAGGGAAGGAGAAGGAGGTTTTTGTATCCTTTTTCTTACTTTTTATGTTTTTCTCCTGCATGTAGTTCTCAAATGCAGGAGAAACATGTTTTTTATTGTTTTTTTTGTTTTTATTGTTTATATGAAAATTATGCTGAATCTGTTATATAACTTGTCTGATGTTGCTCTTGTTTTTGCTTTTTCACACTTCATTGCCTGCAAATGTGGGAGGTCTAATAATGAAAGCTTGCATCCGCAAATCATAAAGAACGAGGTAATAATTGACAGAATAGTAGATCCAGAGGGGAGAGCCCTAGACTCCAAACTGTAAGTAATGACTGACGATATATGTTTAATTTCACATAATGTAAGAGGCCTCAATACAGACCTTAAACGACGTACAGCGATAACCCAATATTTAAGGTTAAAAGCCAATATAATATTCTTACAAGAAACTCATTTTATCAAAGAAGTAGTACCGAAATACTGGTCCAAAAGTTTTACACAACATTACCACTCAACAACAGATACAAAAAAGAGGGGGGTTTCGATTCTGTTACACCAATCCCTGGGATTTGTAGTAGAGGAAACGATCAAAGACCCAGAAGGGAGATTCCTAATAGTTCGAGGGAGGCAGCGAGATAAACAAATTGTGTTATGCAATATTTATGCACCTAATGAGACACAAATATCTTTTTTCTCTCACATATCCTTCTTGTTAACCCAATGGTCCCAAGCGAGGATTCTGTTAGGGGGGGATTTCAATATAGAGTTATACACACACCAACACATAGGCAAGTCTAAACCGACTCAAAAACAACAGAGACATAACTCCTTGATTAAAAAAATCAAAGAGACCTTTTCATCACATAACTTAATAGATTCTTGGGACACATTATATGGAAAGACCACAGAATACACATACTATTCTCATGCACATAATACCTATTCTAAATTGGACTATATTTATTTAAGCCAGATATGGATTCCTGACTTGATATCTTCAGCTATAATCCCGTGTGTTTGGTCAGATCATTCTATTATCCAAGTAATCATTAAGGAAACATTCCACATCAGCACAAAACGCTCCTGGAATTATGATCCTGCAGTACTGCAGAAACCAGGCATACATGACTCTATCTCACAAAATATGTTAGAATACTGGGCAATTAATACAGGTTCCACCACTAACCCAATTAACACATGGGCAGCTCACAAACCTTTTATTAGAGGATTACTCATTAAAGAAAAAGCGGCCATTAACAAAGCTAATAGAAGCCAAATAGATTCTTTACAAAAACAAATAGAATCCCTTACTAAACTACACCAACAAAACCTATCAGCAACAGTATTTCAGGAACTACAGACTAAAAGACTAGAATTATCAACAATCTTAAATACAGCCTCCCTTAGGGCAGCTCACAAACTGAAATCACAATACTTTCTTTATTCCAATAAGCCAGATAAATATTTAGCACATAAGCTTAGGGAAAAGACAAAAGCCTATTCTATACCATTTCTACAGAAAGATGATGGCACTTGTACCTCAAACCCGCAAGAGATAGCCGATAACTTTGCTCAATACTATGCCCAGCTCTATGACGGGGGAAAAACAGCACATAATAATCAGACTAGACAATTACTACATAGATTTTTAGATGAGGCCAAACTCTCACCAATTGATAATAAAGTTAACGACGAACTGAATGCGAAGGTGTCAGCCAGGGAGGTCCTCATAGCCATTAAAGAACTCAAACCCGGAAAGGCAGCAGGCCCAGACGGGTTTCCAGGTGAATACTTCCAACTCTTCAAAACAATTCTAATCCCGCATGTAGTTACATTCTGCAATGAAATTTTACAAGGTAGGGAAATCCCAAGAGAAATTCTGCAAGCTAAGATAGTGGTGATCCCCAAACCAGGAAGGAATCCAAAATTATGCCAAAATTATAGGCCAATATCCCTAATCAACCAAGATATAAAAATTTTCACGAAGATCTTGGCAAACAGACTTAAGACTCATTTACCAGACATGATCCACCCGGACCAGGTGGGATTCATTTTAGGAAGGGAAGCCCCAGATAATACTAGGCGCACGGTCTCCCTGGTTGACTACCTGAACAAGACGCAGACGCCTTCTCTGGTCCTGTCTTTGGACGCGGAGAAGGCGTTTGACAGAATAGATTGGGATTTTATGCTAGAGGTTTTAACCAAACTGGGTTTTAAAGGATCATTCTTACAAGCCATAAGGGGCATCTACTCCTTTCCTACAGCATACATTAGAGCGGCAGGTTATCAGTCCAAAAGTATAGATATTCGAAATGGTACAAGGCAAGGCTGCCCCTTGTCACCACTTCTATTTGCGCTTTGTATAGAGCCCTTGGCAGCAAAGATACGTTTATCCCCGGAGGTTCAAGGAGTCAAGATAGGCAAGGAGGAATTTAAAATATCCCTCTTTGCAGACGACGTCCTCCTTACCCTGACCAAACCATTGTTATCCCTACCCCACCTATATCAAATCCTACAAGATTACTCAGACATCTCGGGATACAAGCTTAATCAAGAAAAATGCGAGGCATTACCCATTGCCCTCCCAACCCATACCAAAAAGCTTATCGAAACTAATTTTTCGTTCAGCTGGGCCAAAGAAGCAATCAAGTATTTAGGTATTCGAATATCAAGCGATATCTCAGACCTTTACAGACTGAATTACGTCCCCCTATATAAAACAATTAGGAAAGAGATCAAAACTTGGAAGGCAGGAGGCTTCTCTCTATATGGTCGCTTATCGACAATTAAAATGAACATTCTACCAAGGTTACTTTATTTTTTTAGGGCTTTGCCGATCAAGATTCCCATTCCAGAACTTAATAAACTTCAAACAGATTTAGTTGGGTTTTTACGAGGAAGCAAAAAAGCTAGGATACCATCACAAATACTAATGCAACATAAACAGCTAGGGGGGGTTGGAGTACCAAACTTACTCACCTACTACCAGGCAGCGAGACTAGCTCAGACCACCTTGATAAGTAACAAACATAATGAATTAATATGGGTGAGAGTGGAAACTGCAATAGCAGGATACGGGCACCCGGAGGACATTATGTGGGAACCTATAGGGGGAGGGGCACTGGGAGGGACAAAAGCCTTGAAACTGACGAAAGAGATGATGACACTGTGGCACACGATGTCCACTAATCTAAAACTACTACCATCAGACTCACTAATAAGACCACTGAGGACACTCATGGGCCAAGACTTTCAGGGGCAAATTGGCAAATGGGCAAATAAGGGACTCTATAGGGTAGCTGATTTTCTTCATAAAGGTAAAATAGCCACATATCAACAGATACAAGAAAAAATATTACCAGATAAACTACATTGGTTTCTATACCTACAAATAGCATCGACTATCACTAAATTCATACCACAAACCCCTAGACAGTGCTTGACTGCAATGGAAAGACTGTGTACTACAGGCTCCAGACATAAAAAACTCATCTCCTCCATATACATGACGCTACAAACAGCTAAACACACTTCTAAATCATCTATAATGGAGAAATGGGAACTTGATACTAATACAAGATATTCTAAAGAAGAATGGGAAGGTATCTTTCACGACTCAGGGAAAGGTATGATCTGTGCAGACTTCAAAGAAAATTGCATTAAAACGGTATTCAGATGGTACCTCACCCCAATAATCACGTCACACTACACACAAAACAAAAGCAAACATTGTTATAGAGGCTGTTCAGTGATGGGAACATATATTCATATGTGGTGGGAATGCCCACAGATCCAACAAATATGGTCTAACCTATCTAAGTTATTAAGCGAGGTGCTTTCTGAAAATATTACCTTGACAATGACACAAGCTCTGTTAAACGAACGCATAAAACCCTTTAATTCAACTACGAATACATTCATACACATCCTTTGTACGGCAACTAGGATATGCGTAGCAAGATACTGGAGGACAGGGGTACCCTCATGGGGGGAGATACTAGGAAAAATTAGGAACACATACAAGCTATCTGAAACAGCATCATTCATAATGGCTAACCACGACCAATTCTTAAAAGTTTGGAACTACTGGATCTTGAGCGGAAATTGATCAGATAAAACAAAAATAGACAGGCACACCACTAATTCAGACAGGAGACATGAATTGAGACATACAAGGTAGGGAAAGGTGACAACTGACACAAGAGACTCAGATATGACCAATAATAAAGGGGCTCTCTCCCTGGATTGACGAGAGAGGAAGCATGAACTCAGACAGGTTGAAGTTTGATATCAAACTTAAAGGGGGGGAGGGGGGACTATTGTTTATTGTTTATTGTTATTCATGTTGTTTCTGGGGAGGGGGGTTCAAAAAGAAAGGGGGGAAAAATAACAAAGAGGTGCGGAGAATGGATGGACACCAGAAGCAATTCCATAGCCTCTTTAGTTTGCTTGTTATTCCCTTCATTCTTTGCCGAATTAAGGAAATTTTGGTTTACTCACACTAAATGTCAGATTCCTCTAGAAGTAACAATGGAACATTAGCTGTTTAGCTGGAGACTTGGTTTACTTCCTGACTTTGCCTATAAAGACATACCACATACAACAGACTCTGAACTATCGTTCTAACAACAGAGGAAAAGAGAGCTGTTGTAAATGCTGATGGAAATTGTACAATGTGTGATGTATTTTGTAAACGTTTTACAATAAAAATTATTTCAACTAAATATTTAATTCACCATTTATCTTAGAAATTTGTTGCTTGCCATATGTTATCTATAGAATTAATTCCTTTATACCTGAAATTCTAGGATTATATGGTTCTAGTCTGTTTTTATAAGTGTTGTATAAGGGAGACGTCCCTTTATTAATTAGGAAAAGCATTTGCTGTTGTTTTTATGTGTTATAAGAATTTTTAAATAAAATAGATTGTAAAAAACATAAATTAGATTGGTATCATCATTTCCTAGCTTTTTTTAGCGCTGCTAAATAAACCCCATTTTTTCTTCTTATCCACCATTTAGTTCTCTTTGAGGGAAGAACTTTTTTAGCAGCAGGAATCCACCTTTAGGCGCTCCTATCACACTACACATAGCTACTGAAATCCTATTGGCTGATTTGAACGGGATGAAGATAGAAGACGTCCCTGAGATGGATGAAGGTGTCGACACCTGGATGAAGACATCTCGCCGCCTGGATGAAGATGGATGTCTGGACTTCAGGAACCATGAGTAGATTTGATGGGGTTGGTGTTTTTTTATTTTTGTTTTGTTTTTGGGTGTTTTTTTTTTTTATTAGGACTTTGGGCTATTGTAAAAGAGCTGAATGCCCTTTTAAGGGCAATGCCCATACAAATGCCCTTTTAGGGGCAATGGGTAGCTTAGGATTTTGTTTTCTTTCCAATGGCATGGAGAGTCCACAAATCCATTCAATTACTAGTGGGAACCAATACCCAAGCTGGAGGACACAGAATGAAAGGGAGGAAGAACAAGAAAGGCAGACCTAAACAGAAGGCACCACAGCTTGAAGAAATTACCTCCCAAAGGAAGCCTCCGCTGAGGCAAAAACATAGAATTTGGAAAAAGTATGCAACGAGGACCAAGTGGCCACTTTGCAGATCTGAACCACAGAAGCCCCATTTTCTTAAAAAAAAACAGGAAGAAGAAGAGACAGTCCTAGAGGAAAGAGACTAAATACTCACAGAAGAATGTAGTGTAGCTGTCTCTAAGCCAACCGAATAACACTTCTCAACCAAAAAGAAAGAGAAGAAGAGGTCTACTGGTCCTAATGCTAACCAGAGAGAAATAAAATCTCTAGATGACAACAGATACATTCAAGTTATGCAACAGAAGTTCCTTCAGAGAAGGACTATGACAGAACAAAGGAACAACAATTTCTTAATTGATACTGCAGACGACACTAACATCGGAAGAAATCCCAACTTAGTAAGAAAAACCGCCATCTCCGCAAACAAAACAAGGAGAGGAAATCACACTGCAGAGTTGAAAGCTCCCAAACTCTGCGAGCAGAGGAAATAGCCAAGAAAAACTGGAATAAACACAAGTCGGATTCTGACAAAGGTCGGAATCCAAGGGTAGCAAATCCGCCAGACGATAATGTAAAGGAATCGAAAGGGCAGAGAACCGAACTTTCAAAAAAACTAATTGACAAGTCATTCTCCAGGATCTCCTGAAGAAAAGACAGAATTTGAGGTACCCTAAACAGACTCCAAGGGACCCAATACCCTATTAAAATTCTGTGAGATATTGGCTTACGAGCCTCAAGAATAGATTCAAAAACCCTTGAAGGAAAACCTTGTCTAGATGAGACTAGGTGTTCAATGTCCTAGCAGCCAAAGTCAGAGAATCCAGATTCGAAGAAGGTAAAAGACCCTGAAGTAAAAGGTCACCCCACAGAGGAAAAATTCCAAAAAGTAATGGACAACATCGCTATAAGCTCCATAACTTAGCTTCTGAGATGCTAAGCTGGGGCGATTAGAATCACTGACACTAGCTCCAGCTAGATAGAAGACAAAAATCTGTCAGCTCAGACAATCCACTTCCCAGAAGACAAACCCTGGGAGAAGATAACAGAAAAATGACAAATGAAGAATGGAAGGCACCTTCTTTATAGCTAGGATGATCTGAGTTCTTCCCTGGAGGAAGCTGTACATCACCAAGATGTTATCTGATTGAAAACTGATAAACCAGACCAAACTCGATAAAATCAACTAATCTGTGCATTGAGACTACTCTTAACTTAAAAACATAATTTATGCTTACCTGATAAATTCCTTTCTCCTGTAGTGTAGTCAGTCCACGGGTCATCCATTACTTATGGGATTATATCTCCTCCCTAACAGGAAGTGCAAGAGGATCACCCAAGCAGAGCTGCTATATAGCTCCTCCCCTCTACGTCATACCCAGTCATTCGACCAAAACCAAACGAGAAAGGAGAAACTATAGGGTGCAGTGGTGACTGGAGTTTAATTTAAAATTTAGACCTGCCGTAAAAACAGGGCGGGCCGTGGACTGACTACACTACAGGAGAAAGGAATTTATCAGGTAAGCATAAATTATGTTTTCTCCTGTTAAGTGTAGTCAGTCCACGGGTCATCCATTACTTATGGGATACCAATACCAAAGCTAAAAGTACACGGATGACGGGAGGGACAGGCAGGACCTCTACACGGAAGGAATCACTGCCTGAAGAACCTTTCTCCCAAAAACAGCCTCCGAAGAAGCAAAAGTGTCAAATTTGTAAAATTTGGAAAAGGTGTGAAGTGAAGACCAAGTTGCAGCCTTGCAAATCTGTTCAACAGAAGCCTCATTTTTAAAGGCCCAAGTGGAAGCCACAGCTCTGGTAGAATGAGCTGTAATTCTTTCAGGAGGCTGCTGTCCAGCAGTCTCATAGGCTAAACGTATTATGCTACGAAGCCAGAAAGAGAGAGAGGTAGCCGAAGCCTTTTGACCTCTCCTTTGTCCAGAATAAACGACAAACAGGGAAGAAGTTTGTCGAAAATCTTTAGTTGCCTGCAAATAAAATTTCAGGGCACGGACGACGTCCAGATTGTGCAGAAGTCGTTCCTTCTTTGAGGAAGGGTTAGGGCACAATGAAGGAACAACAATCTCTTGATTGATATTCCTGTTGGTGACTACCTTAGGTAAGAACCCAGGTTTAGTACGCAGAACTACCTTGTCTGAATGAAAAATCAGATAAGGGGAATCACAATGTAAGGCTGATAACTCAGAGACTCTTCGAGCCGAGGAAATAGCCATTAGGAATAGAACTTTCCAAGATAACAGTTTGATATCAATGGAATGAAGGGGTTCAAACGGAACACCCTGTAAAACATTAAGAACTAAGCTTAAGCTCCATGGCGGAGCAACAGTTTTAAACACAGGCTTAATCCTGGCCAAAGCCTGACAAAAAGCCTGAACGTCTGGAACTTCACACAGACGCTTGTGCAAAAGAATGGACAGAGCTGAGATCTGTCCCTTTAACGAACTAGCAGATAAACCCTTTTCTAAGCCTTCTTGTAGAAAAGACAATATCCTAGGAATCCTAACCTTACTCCATGAGTAACTCTTGGATTCGCACCAATGTAAGTATTTACGCCATATTTTATGGTAAATTTTCCTGGTAACAGGTTTCCTAGCCTGTATTAAGGTATCAATCACTGACTCCGAGAATCCACGCTTTGATAGAATCAAGCGTTCAATCTCCATGCAGTCAGCCTCAGAGAAATTAGATTTGGATGTTTGAAAGGACCCTGAACCAGAAGGTCCTGTCTCAGAGGCAGAGACCATGGTGGACAGGACGACATGTCCACTAGATCTGCATACCAGGTCCTGCGTGGCCACGCAGGCGCTATTAGAATCACTGATGCTCTCTCCTGCTTGATCCTGGCAATCAGACGAGGAAGTATCGGGAAGGGTGGAAACACATAGGCCATGTTGAAGACCCAAGGTGCTGTCAGAGCATCTATCAGAAACGCTTCCGGGTCCCTGGATCTTGATCCGTAACAAGGAAGCTTGGCGTTCTGGCGAGACGCCATGAGATCCAGATCTGGTTTGCCCCAACGCCGAAGCAGTTGTGCAAATACCTCCGGGTGAAGTTCCCACTCCCCCGGATGAAAAGTCTGGCGACTTAGGAAATCCGCCTCCCAGTTCTCCACGCCTGGGATGTGGATCGCTGACAGGTGGCAAGAGTGAGACTCTGCCCAGAGGAAATCCGCCTCCCAGTTCTCCACGCCTGGGATGTGGATCGCTGACAGGTGGCAAGAGTGAGACTCTGCCCAGCGAATTATCTTTGAGACTTCCATCATCGCTAGGGAACTCCATGTCCCTCCCTGATGGTTGATGTAAGCCACAGTCGTGATGTTGTCCGACTGGAACCTGATGAACCTCAGAGTTGCTAGCTGAGGCCAAGCCAGAAGAGCATTGAGAACTGCTCTCAATTCCAGAATGTTTATTGGAAGGAGACTCTCCTCCTGAGTCCATGATCCCTGAGCCTTCAGGGAATTCCAGACAGCGCCCCAACCTAGTAGGCTGGCGTCTGTTGTTACAATTGTCCAGTCTGGCCTGCTGAAGGGCATTCCCCTGGACAGATGTGGCCGAGAAAGCCACCACAGAAGAGAATCTCTGGTCTCTTGATCCAGATTCAGCATAGGGGACAAATCTGAGTAATCCCCATTCCACTGACTTAGCATGCACAATTGTAGTGGTCTGAGATGCAGGCGTGCAAAAGGTACTATGTCCATTGCCGCTACCATTAAGCCGATTACCTCCATGCATTGAGCCACTGACGGGTGTTGAATGGAATGAAGGACACGGCAAGCATTTAGAAGTTTTGTTAACCTGTCTTCTGTCAGGTAAATTTTCATTTCTACAGAATCTATAAGAGTCCCCAAGAAAGGAACTCTTGTGAGTGGCCTTAGAGAACTCTTTTCTACGTTCACCTTCCACCCATGCGACCTTAAAAATGCCAGAACCAACTCTGTATGAGACTTGGCAGTCTGGAAACTTGACGCTTGTATCAGAATGTCGTCTAGGTACGGAGCTACCGAAATTCCTCGCGGTCTTAGAACCGCCAGAAGAGAGCCCAGAACCTTTGTAAAGATTCTTGGAGCCGTGGCTAACCCGAAGGGAAGAGCTACAAACTGGTAATGCCTGTCTAGGAAGGCAAACCTTAGGTACCGATAATGATCCTTGTGAATCGGTATGTGGAGGTAGGCATCCTTTAAATCCACTGTGGTCATGTATTGACCCCTTTGGATCATAGGCAAGATTGTCCGAATAGTCTCCATTTTGAACGATGGAACTCTTAGGAATTTGTTTAGGATCTTTAAGTCCAAAATTGGTCTGAAGGTTCCCTCTTTCTTGGGAACCACAAACAGATTTGAGTAAAACCCTTGTCCGTGTTCCGACCGCGGAACTGGATGGATCACTCCCCTTAGTAAAAGGTCTTGTACACAGCGTAGATACGCTTTTCTCTTTAGCTGGTTTGTTGACAGCCTTGAAAGATGAAATCTCCCTTTTGGAGGAGAAGCTTTGAAGTCCAGAAGATATCCCTGAGATATGATCTCTAAAGCCCAGGGATCCTGGACATCTCTTGCCCAAGCCTGGGCGAAGAGAGAAAGTCTGCCCCCCACTAGATCCGTTTCCGGATCGGGGGCCCTCACTTCATGCTGTCTTAGGGGCAGCAGCAGGCTTTCTGGCCTGCTTGCCCTTGTTCCAGGACTGGTTAGGTTTCCAGCCCTGTCTGTAGCGAGCAACAGTTCCTTCCTGCTTTGGGGCTGAGGAAGTTGATGCTGTTCCTGCCCTGAAGTTACGAAAGGCACGAAAATTAGACAGTCTAGCCCTTGGTTTGGCTCTGTCTTGAGGCAGGGCATGACCCTTACCCCCAGTAATGTCAGCGATAATTTCTTTCAAACCGGGCCCGAATAATGTCTGCCCTTTGAAAGGTATGTTAAGCAATTTAGATTTAGAGGTTACATCGGCTGACCAAGATTTAAGCCACAGTGCTCTGCGCGCTTGAATGGCGAATCCTGAATTCTTAGCCGTAAGTTTAATTAAGTGTACTACGGCATCGGAAATAAATGAATTGGCTAGCTTAAGTACTCTAAGCTTGTCTGTAATTTCATCCAATGTAACTGAGTTAATGTTCTCTTCCAGAGACTCAAACCAGAATGCCGTCGCAGCCGTGACAGGCGCAATGCATGCAAGGGGTTGTAATATAAAACCTTGTTGAACAAACATTTTCTTAAGGTAACCCTCTAACTTTTTATCCATTGGATCTGAAAAAGCACAGCTATCCTCCACCGGGATAGTGGTGCGCTTAGCCAGAGTAGAAACTGCTCCCTCCACCTTAGGGACCGTCTGCCATAAGTCCCGTGTGGTGGCGTCTATTGGAAACATTTTTCTAAATATAGGAGGGGGTGAAAAAGGCACACCAGGTCTATCCCACTCCTTGTTAATAATTTCTGTAAGCCTCTTAGGTATAGGAAAAACATCAGTACACACCGGTACCGCATAGTATCTATCCAGCCTACACATTTTCTCTGGAATTGCAACCGTGTTACAATCATTCAGAGCCGCTAATACCTCCCCTAGCAATACACGGAGGTTTTCAAGCTTAAATTTAAAATTTGAAATGTCTGAGTCCAGTTTACTTGGATCAGATCCGTCACCCACAGAATGAAGCTCTCCGTCCTCATGTTCTGCATATTGTGACGCAGTATCAGACATGGCTCTAATATTATCAGCGCACTCTGTTCTCACCCCAGAGTGGTCGCGTTTACCCCTAATTTCTGGCAATTTAGATAATACTTCAGTCATAACATTAGCCATGTCTTGCAAAGTGATTTGTATGGGCCGCCCTGATGTACTTGGCGCCACAATATCACGCACCTCCCGAGCGGGAGACGCAGGTACTGACACGTGAGGAGAGTTAGTCGGCATAACTTCCCCCTCGTTGTCTGGTGAAATTTTCTTTACATGTACACTTTTATTTAAAGTAGCATCAATGCAATTAGTACACAAATTTCTATTGGGCTCCACATTGGCCTTTAAACATATTGCACAAAGAGTTTCCTCTGTGTCAGACATGTTTAACAGACTAGCAATGAAACTAGCAAGCTTGGAAAAAACTTTTGAAATAAATTTTCAAGCAATATAAAAAACGTTACTGTGCCTTTAAGAAACACTAATAAACTGTCACAGTAGAATTACAATGAACCAAATTTGTTATAGCAACCAAATTTTCACAATAAATGCAATAAGTTAGCAAAGGATTGCACCCACCAGCAAATGGATGATTAACCCCTTAATACCCAAAAACGTATAACAGATATAAAAACGTTTTATCACAGTCAAAAAGCACAGTCTCACAGGTCTGCTGTGAGTGATTACCTCCCTCAAAACTAGTTTTGGAGACCCCTGGGCTCTGTTGAGACGTCCTGGATCATGGAGGAAGGAATAGGAAGACTGTGAGTGAATTCTTACTGCGCAAGAAAGCGCCAAAATAGGCCCCTCCCACTCATATTATAGCAGTGGGGAAGCTTAGCAAACTGAAAGTATTCATAAATAACAACAGCCATGTGGAAAAAAAATGCCCAAAATTTTTTATCACCAAGTACCTCAGAGAAAAACGATTAACATGCCAGTAAAAACGTTTTAAAATAAAATTATGAAATGATACTAATAAGCCTGCTGCTAGTCGTTACACTGCAGTGGGGGCTCAAGTATAAGTTAAATGTACACAGTATTTTCTTAGTGAAGTTCCATTCCCCAGAAATACCACAGTGTAACATACATACATATCAGCCTGATACCAGTCGCTATTACTGCATTTAAGGCTGCACTTACATTATATGGGTATTAGCAGTATTTTCTCAGTCAATTCCATTCCTTAGAAAATAATATACTGCAACATACCTCCTTGCAGGTGAACCCTGCCCGCTGTCCCCTGATCTGAAGTTACCTCTCTCCTCAGAATGGCCGAGAACAGCAAATAGATCTTAGTTACGACCGCTAAGATCATACATAAACTCAGGTAGATTCTTCTTCTAATGATGCCTGAGAAAAGACAACACACTCCGGTGCTGTTTAAAATAACAAACTTTTGATTGAAGATATAAAAACTAATTTTAATAACCACAGTCCTCTCACACGTCCTATCTATTAGTTAGGTGCAAGAGAATGACTGGGTATGATGTAGAGGGGAGGAGCTATATAGCAGCTCTGCTTGGGTGATCCTCTTGTACTTCCTGTTAGGGAGGAGATATAATCCCATAAGTAATGGATGACCCGTGGACTGACTACACTTAACAGGAGAAATATATATCGGGATGGAAGACTCCTCCAGATTCCAAATTCCCTGAGTTCCTAAGGAACCCCCAAACTGTACTCCAGCCCGAAAAGGCTGGCGTTCATGGACACAATATCCCAAGATGGACTTCAGGAAGTATGTGCCCTGGAACAGATCATCCTGAGAGCCACCAAGACAGAGAAGTTCTTGTCTTAGAGTCTAAAACGTAGCCTGATAGCAAGAATGAATTTTCAACCTTCGCATAGAAATCTCTCATGGAAATCAAGTCTATGATCTTCAGATCATCTTCCACTTGTGAGAGCGGAGAATCAATAACAGAGATCTGTATGGGATCTTGCTGAATAAGGAAAAAGCGCCTGAACCTAGACATAGTCCATGTATGGAGGCACTTCAACTCCTGAAATCTAGCCACCTCCAGAAGAGCCCTCAAACTTCAAAAAAAATCTGAGGAGCAAAGGGAAGACCGAAAGTCAGAGCTACAAAATGTGTTTGTCCAAAAAGGCAAACCTTGAAAAATTCCTAGTGTACCATGAGTACACAACTAAATGGAGAATATGTAACAGACACCTAATAGTATGGAAAATGGGAAGGAATCATAGCTAAAATAGATAAGAAGAAAAGAACCCATTCAAATCCTAAGATCACTGAAACAGATAAACTAGGACCATACAAGATGTCACGGGCATAAGCTAATACAAACTCTTCAACCAGAGGAGCTGAAATTAACTTCGTAGAGTTCTAAGATGGGAAGTAGTCACACAGTAGATTGAAAGATTGGATATTGTGACTAAATAGCAAGTCCTAAAACTGCTACAGAACAATTCCTGAAAGAACCAAGCAAAACAAGAGGAATTTTTCCCAAGAACTATAGATATGAATATAACCCTGGACAAAAAAGGATGTCACAGACATTACAGAATCACTTCAATATAGAAGAGATTATAAAATAGTGTCCAATAGAAAAAGAAAGCAATATAAAATTAAACCTATCAGTGTCGAAAGAGCACTGAAGAAAATAAATATGTCAGCCGGGGATTGTATGTCACATACATTTAGTATATATGATATAATAAAGTATCTTCATACTTCCATACTAGATTGTCTTGTCCCCATGGGGTCTATTAAAACTTCTGTTTAGGTAATGCTAGTTGTCACCAGAAGCACACTGTAGATGAGAAAGCAGTAGCGTTACCTGGGTTCAAAAAGCCACACTTCTGCTTCAGTAGTGGTATAGCTAATCACTACGCCACTGCAAGCCATGGCAAGAACTGGACCTGAGACTCTAGATCTAAAGACCTGAGTTCCGTTGGTGATCCATCTGTGAACTCCTATAAAGTTGCTTCAGGAAGGAACCAGCAAGTCCTCTTGACACCAAGAGCAGGAAAGTACTGGCGCTAAAGCAAGGGTAAAGGTAAAAGGGTGTTCAATATAACAAAAGGGTGGCTGCTTATGTAATATATACAAAAGACCTAGTTAATACTATAAAGGTGGTATGATATATAGTATATAAAATCAGAATAAGTATTTCTAAGGATTAGCTTGATAAAGCAGATTACAATAGAAATAAACAATGTTTTAATATATCAAAAGTAGTATGGAGAAGGCTAAAAATACATATAGTAAATCAAACAGGATCACATACATCAATGTGTAAAAAACAGTTGTGTCCCAAAAATGCATAAAAATCACATAAAAAGTAATACAAATCTGGACGTCCATTGGTTAAAAATAGCAATATAAAAATGCTAGAAGATAAATGTAGCTAGTGCAAATATAGATGGCTCCCATATGCAGCCGATCTTGCTATAATCCTAGTATTAAGCACCTAACAGGGCGTATCAACCTGTTTAAAAATGACCTCTTTGCTGGAACTGTCGGAATAGCCTTAAGACGCTGCTCACTTCTGCGTCTGGCGTAGTCCTGAGGAATTCCAGTCACGTGGGTTGCCTAACCACGTGGGATTGCGATCGGGTCAGCTGTCCTTAGTTTGACATTTGTTTGGCTGATGCTGGAAGCAGCCTGCGATGGTTCAGATTACTGCTGGGACTCAAATTCGGGTATAGCAGTCAATGCCGATAGTCAGTGCTGGAAGTCTGGCAAATGTTGGACACCAAATGTTTTTAACAAATCTGTCTAAATGCAGATTTTAAATCATAAAAACACAATCAACACGTTTCACCCTTTCTTGGGGCTTTTTCAAGAAGACATCTTGAAAAAGACTCAAGAGGGGTGAAATGCGTTGATTGTGTTTTTATGATTTAGCAAAGGTGATCTGTGAAATCACCCATCACTACATCTACTACCATCACCCAGAAACTTTTTGGGTTTTTGTTGTATACTGCTATTATATCCTAGCAGAACTTCTGACTTCACTAACCAGCTTGAGGTGATATGCTGGCATTAAGAAAAATTTGTTAAAAACATTCGGTGTCCATCATTTGCCTGACTTCCAGCACTGACTTTCGGCATTGATTGCTATACCCAAATTTGAGTCTCAGCAGTAATCTGAACCATTGCAGGCTGCTTCCGGCATCAGCCGAACAAATGTCAAACTAAGGACAGCTGAAACGATCGCAATCCCACGTGGTTAGGCAACCCACGTGACCAGAATTCCTCAGGACTACGCCAGACGTGGAAGTGAGCAGCGTCTTAAGGCTATTCCGACAGTTCCAGCAAAGTGGCCGTTTTCAAACCGGTTGATACACCCTGTTTGGTGCTTAATACTAGGATTTCATAAAGACTACGTCCACTATCCTTAACACTTCCTAAGGTACCGCTCCCATATGATCCAAGCACGATCCAATACTGTGTAATTATAGCAAGATCGGCTGCATATGGGAGCCATCTATAACTTATTGTATACATTTTAACTGTCTATATATTAGCTAGTATTTGCACTAGCTACGTTTATCTTCTAGCATTTTATATAGATATTTTTAACCACTGGACGTCCAGATTTGTATTACTTTTTATGTGATTTTTATGCATTTTATGGGATACAACTGTTTTTTACACATCGATCTTATGTAATCATGTTTGATTTACTAAATGTATATTTAGCCTAGACTACAGGGCATAGACTTTATCCCTAGACATCCCCGGGGTGGTGACAGGGAAAAGAAACTGGATGAAAGGGAGTTTTTTTGGATTCTACATTTAAAAACTAGGGTACCTACGGGTTTGAATTCCAGAATGGATGTAAATATGTTTGTTCAACGTTGACCAACCACTATAATGCATTGTTACAAAGAAAAAAAGTGTTCTTTTATACATAACACTATTCAAACTAACGCATTATAAACTGTTTTGTCATTCACATTACAGTGAGGATTAGGTCTTGATGTCCAATTTGATTATATACCTACATTTATACTTGAATTTATTATTTTTTCTTGTTAATATTACAATATTTCATTGCTACATACAAAAAGAAAAACAATGGTATATATGGTCATTATTAAATTGTGATATTGTGAATCAAATATATGTTATAATATAATGTATATATATGCACTTATTTTTGTAATAGGTACTACATATAGAGGCTATAAAGATTAGTAATTTTTTGTTTGTGACAGGAACTTCAGGGGTTAATGAAATGTGTCTTCATTGATGCTATGTTATTGGACAGCAATCTGTATATTAAGAGCACCTACACCACCTGTTCTCTATCAGTGAACAAGTGCCCCAGAGGCATGAAACGCGTATGATGTCACAGGAGGTGTTGTTCCCCCTGTTCCGGTTCATCTATTGTTTTTACCATGTTGCTGTATGAGGATCTTGTTTTTACTCGTTAGTAAATAAAGACTGGCTTTTTATCTATCCCTGGTGTGCCGAGGAGTTTCCTTGTTCCCCTATATTTAGCCTTCTCCATATTATTTTTGATATATTAAAACATTGTTTATTTCTATTGTAATCTGCTTTATCGAGCTAATCCTTAGAAATACGTATTCTGATTTTATATATATCATACCACCTTTATAGTATTAACTAGGTCTCTTGTATATATTACATTAGCAGCCACCCTATTGTTTTATTTAACACTCTTATACCTTTGCCCTTGCTTTAGCGCCAGTACTTTCCTGCTTTTCTGTATTCTCCTTGTGGGGCATCTTGAGAGGGTGCCCTCTTTGTACTTGGCAGTGGGGCTGTTTCTAGCGCCAGTTCTACCCAGATCTTTCTACCTCTTGACTCCAAGGCCAGATCAACAGATATGGCACGGACATAAAGAAATATCACCTCCATCAGAGAGCTATAAGGTCCCATATATAAAATAGAAGGATCTATAAGTCACAGACCCAAATGAATAAAATAAGTTCTTTCATATAAAATAGTAGAACATAAATTGCACAGGTATTATGTAACATACTGTTAAGTCATGATCAGACTGATATGCTTCAGGAAAGTTCTTCTCTGTAAAAGGCACATGTTGAGCAAAAAGAGGCTGCTTCTTGGGTGGTAACTAGCCATATAACAAGCTATTATGCTATTGTTTGTTCCCAGGTTGAGTGCTTCTCTCTTTTAATTTATGCAAATTATGACTCTTAGGGAATTCTCCCTAAGTGTGATGCGGGAATCCAGACGTGGACCCGTTGCTCAATGTGCCTAGAGGGATATGTCTGCACCTCACTGATGAGGCAAACACTAGGCCGAAATGTACGTCTGGGGTTTTGCCGTTTACCTAGTTCAGAGAGGGAATTGCCTGGTAGTTCGGGCTGGACTGTACTGTTAAGTCAGGATCAGACTGATATGCTACAGGGAAGTTCTTCTCTGTGAAAGGCACATGTTGAGCAAAAAGAGGCTGCTTCTTGGGTAGTAACTAGCCATAGAACAAGCTATTATGCTATTGTTAATTCCCAGTTTGAGTGCTTTTCTCTTTTAATTTATTATGTAACATAATCCCCTATTTATTATATGTCATAGACATAAAATAAGACTGTAAAATATAGAACAAACGACATGTCGCTGAGATTAGCATATTCCCCTCAGATGAGAGAGATAATACACAGAATTCCTATTTTAAAAAAAATAGGAAAAACATAATTTATGCTTACCTGATAAATTTATTTCTCTTGTAGTGTGTTCAGTCCACGGGTCATCCATTACTTATGGGATATATTCTCCTTCCCAACAGGAAGTTGCAAGAGGATCACCCAAGCAGAGCTGCTATATAGCTCCTCCCCTCACATGTCATATCCAGTCATTCGACCGAAACAAGACGAGAAAGGAGAAACTATAGGGTGCAGCGGTGACTGGAGTTATAATTTAAAATTTAGAACCTGCCTCAAAAAGACAGGGCGGGCCGTGGACTGAACACACTACAAGAGAAATAAATTTATCAGGTAAGCATAAATTATGTTTTCTCTTGTTAAGTGTGTTCAGTCCACGGGTCATCCATTACTTATGGGATACCAATACCAAAGCTAAAGTACACGGATGATGGGAGGGACAAGGCAGGAAACATTAAACAGAAGGAACCACTGCCTGTAGAACCTTTCTCCCAAAAACAGCCTCCGAAGAAGCAAAAGTGTCAAATTTGTAAAATTTGGAAAAAGTATGAAGTGAAGACCAAGTTGCAGCCTTGCAAATCTGTTCAACAGAGGCCTCATTCTTAAAGGCCCAGGTGGAAGCCACAGCTCTAGTGGAATGAGCTGTAATTCTTTCAGGAGGCTGCTGTCCAGCAGTCTCATAGGCTAAGCGTATTATGCTACGAAGCCAAAAAGAGAGAGAGGTAGCCGAAGCCTTTTGACCTCTCCTCTGTCCAGAGTAAACGACAAACAGAGAAGAAGTTTGTCGAAAATCTTTAGTTGCCTGTAAGTAGAACTTCAGGGCACGGACCACGTCTAGATTATGCAAAAGACGTTCCTTCTTTGAAGAAGGATTAGGACATAACGATGGAACAACAATCTCTTGATTGATATTCCTGTTAGAAACAACCTTAGGTAAAAACCCAGGTTTAGTACGCAGGACTACCTTGTCTGAATGAAAGATCAGATAAGGAGAATCACAATGTAAGGCAGATAACTCAGAGACTCTTCGAGCCGAGGAAATAGCCATCAAAAACAGAACTTTCCAAGATAAAAGCTTAATATCAATGGAATGAAGGGGTTCAAACGGAACACCCTGAAGAACTTTAAGAACCAAGTTTAAGCTCCACAGAGGAGCAACAGTTTTAAACACAGGCTTAATCCTAGCCAAAGCCTGAAAAAAAGCCTGGACGTCTGGATTCTCTGCCAGACGCTTGTGTAAAAGAATAGACAGAGCAGAAATCTGTCCCTTTAGCGAACTAGCGGATAAGCCCTTTTCTAAACCCTCTTGTAGAAAAGACAATATCCTAGGAATCCTAACCTTACTCCATGAGTAACTCTTGGATTCACACCAATATAAATATTTACGCCATATCTTGTGGTAAATTTTTCTGGTAACAGGTTTCCGAGCCTGTATTAATGTATCAATAACCGAATCCGAAAACCCACGCTTTGATAGAATCAATCGTTCAATTTCCAAGCAGTCAGCCTCAGAGAAATTAGGTTTGGATGGTTGAAAGGACCCTGGATTTGAAGGTCCTGCCTCAGGGGTAGAGACCATGGTGGACAGGACGACATGTCCACTAGGTCTGCATACCAGGTCCTGCGTGGCCACGCAGGCACTATCAGAATCACCGATGCTCTCTCCTGTTTGATCCTGGCAATCAGTCGAGGTAGCAACGGAAAAGGTGGAAACACATAAGCTATGTTGAAAACCCAAGGGGCTGCTAGTGCATCTACCAGCACCGCACCCGGGTCCCTGGACCTGGATCCGTAACAAGGAAGCTTGGCGTTCTGGCGAGATGCCATGAGATCCAGATCCGGTTTGCCCCAACGACGAATCAGTTGAGCAAATACCTCCGGGTGAAGTTCCCACTCCCTCGGATGAAAGGTCTGTCGACTTAGAAAATCCGCCTCCCAGTTCTCCACGCCTGGGATGTAGATCGCTGACAGGTGGCAAGAGTGAGACTCTGCCCAGCGAATTATCTTCAAGACTTCCAACATCGCTAGGGAACTCCTGGTTCCCCCTTGATGATTGATGTAAGCCACAGTCGTGATGTTGTCCGACTGAAATCTGATGAACCTCAGTGTTGCTAACTGAGGCCAAGTTAGGAGAGCATTGAATATTGCTCTTAATTCTAGAATGTTTATCGGGAGGAGTCTCTCCTCCTGAGTCCACGATCCCTGAGCCTTCAGGGAGTTCCAGACTGCTCCCCAGCCTAGTAGGCTGGCATCTGTTGTTACAATCGTCCAATCTGGTCTGCGAAAAGTCATTCCTTTGGACAGATGAACCCGTGACAACCACCAGAGAAGAGAATCTCTGGTCTCCTGGTCCAGATTTAGCAAAGGGGACAGATCTGAGTAATCCCCGTTCCATTGACTTAGCATGCATAGTTGCAGCGGTCTGAGATGTAGGCGCGCAAATGGCACTATGTCCATTGCCGCGACCATTAAGCCGATTACTTCCATGCACTGAGCTACTGATGGGCTTGGAATGGAGTGAAGGACACGGCAAGCATTGAGAATCTTTGATAACCTGGACTCCGTCAGGTAAATCTTCATCTCTACAGAATCTATAAGAGTCCCTAGAAAAGGGACCCTTGTGAGTGGTAACAGAGAACTCTTCTCCACGTTCACTTTCCACCCATGCGACCTCAGAAATGCTAGAACTATCTCTGTATGAGACTTTGCATTTTGAAAACTTGACGCTTGTATCAGAATGTCGTCTAGGTACGGAGCCACCGCTATGCCTCGTGGTCTTAGTACCGCCAGAAGTGAGCCCAGAACCTTTGTAAAAATTCTCGGGGCCGTAGCTAACCCGAAGGGAAGAGCTACAAACTGGTAATGCCTGTCTAGAAAGGCAAACCTTAGGTACCGATAATGATCTTTGTGAATCGGTATGTGAAGGTAGGCATCCTTTAAGTCCACTGTGGTCATATATTGACCCTCTTGGATCATGGGTAGGATGGTCCGAATGGTTTCCATCTTGAACGACGGAACCCTTAGGAATTTGTTTAAGATTTTTAAGTCTAAGATTGGTCTGAAAGTTCCCTCTTTCTTGGGAACCACAAACAGATTTGAATAAAACCCTTGCCCCTGTTCCGTTCGCGGAACTGGGTGGATCACTCCCATCACTAAGAGGTCTTGTACATATTGTAGAAATGCCTCTTTCTTTACTAGGTTCGTTGATAACCTTGACAGATGAAATCTCCCTTGTGGAGGAGAAGTTTTGAAATCCAGAAGGTATCCCTGAGATATAATCTCCAACGTCCAGGGATCCTGTACATCTCTTGCCCAAGCCTGGGCGAAGAGAGAAAGTCTGCCCCCCACTAGATCCGTCTCCGGAAAGGGGGCCCTGTCTTCATGCTGTCTTAGGGGCGGAAGTAGGCTTTCTGGCCTGCTTGCCCTTGTTCCATGACTGGTTGCCTTTCCAACCCTGTCTGTAACGAGCAGTAGTTCCTTCCTGTTTTGGAGCGGAGGAAGTTGATGCTGCTCCTGCCTTGAAATTACGAAAAGGCACGAAAATTAGACTGTTTGGCCTTTGATTTGGCCCTGTCCTGAGGAAGGGTGTGGCCCTTACCTCCAGTAATGTCAGCAATAATTTCCTTCAAGCCGGGCCCAAATAAGGTCTGCCCTTTGAAAGGAATGTTTAGTAGTTTAGACTTAGAAGTTACATCTGCTGACCATGATTTAAGCCATAGCGCTCTGCGTGCCTGAATGGCGAATCCAGAATTCTTAGCCGTAAGTTTGGTTAAATGCACTACGGCATCCGAAACAAACGCATTAGCCAGCTTAAGGGTTCTAATCTTGCTCAAAGATTCATCCAATGGTGCTGTGCGAATCGCCTCTTCCAGAGACTCAAACCAGAATGCCGCTGCAGCAGTGACAGGCGCAATGCATGCAAGAGGCTGTAATATAAAACCTTGTTGAACAAACATTTTCTTAAGGTAACCCTCTAATTTTTTATCCATTGGATCTGAGAAAGCACAGCTATCCTCCACCGGGATAGTGGTACGCTTGGCTAAAGTAGAAACTGCTCCCTCCACCTTAGGGACCGTCTGCCATAAGTCTCGTGTGGTGGCGTCTATAGGGAACATTTTTCTAAATATCGGAGGAGGGGAAAAAGGCACATCGGGTCTATCCCACTCCTTGCTAATAATCTCTGTAAGCCTCTTTGGTATAGGAAAAACGTCAGTACACACTGGTACCGCATAGTATTTATCCAGCCTACATAATTTCTCTGGGATTGCCACCGTGTCACAATCATTCAGAGCCGCTAACACCTCCCCTAGCAACACGCGGAGGTTCTCAAGCTTAAATTTTAAATTTGAAATTTCTGAATCCGGTCTCCCCGAATCAGAACCGTCACCCACAGAATGAAGCTCTCCGTCCTCATGTTCTGCAAATTGTGACGCAGTATCAGACATGGCTCTCGTGTCATCGGCGCGCTCTGTCCTTAACCCAGAGCTGTCGCGCTTGCCTCTTAACTCGGGCATATTGTATAATACTTCTTTCATAACATTAGCCATATCATGTAAAGTGATTTGTAAGGGCCTTGATGTATTTGGCGCCTCAATCTTACGCACCTCCCTAGCGGGAGACGAAGGTACTGACACGTGAGGAGAGTTAGACGGCATAACTTCCCCCTCGTTGTCTGGTGATAATTTCTTTATCGGTACAGATTGACTTTTATTCAAAGTAATATCAATACAATTGGTACACATATTTCTATTGGGCTCCACATCGGCTTTTAAACATAATGAACAAGCAGATTCCTCTGTATCAGACATGTTTAAACAGACTAGCAATGAAGCTAGCAAGCTTGGAAATTACTTCAATAAGTTTACAAGCAATATAAAAAACGCTGCAGCGCTTTTTTTTTTTAAACACAATTGAATAACAAAGAACTAGTTCAGTTATAGTCAACAATTCTTTAAATTTATTAATTAGCAGAGGATTGCACCCATTAGCAAAAGGATGATTAACCCCTCAGTACCCCAAAAAACGGATATCAAATTAGGATTTAACGCTTTTATCACAGTCAAACACACTGTCACAGGTCTGCTGTGACTGATTACCTCCCTCAAAAACGAATTTTGAAGATCCCTGAGCTCTCTGGAGACGTCCTGGATCAAAGAGGAAGAAGCAGGAAGACTGTGCTAGAATTTTAACTGCGCAACAAGGCGCTAAAAAAGGTCCCTCCCACTCCTATTACAACAGTGGGAGACCTGATATAACGGTTTCTATGCAGAAATATACGTTAGCCGTGTGGAAAAAAATCATGCCCAAAAAGATTTATCACCAAAGTACCTCACAAAACGATTAACATGCCAGTAAACGTTTTAAAAAACAACATTTCAGATGCTGTGTAAAGTTATTACTAAGCCTGCTACCAGTCGCTTCTACTGCAGTTAAGGCTCACACATTATATCACTATTAACAGTATTTTTTCAGTCAAATTCTAGTCCCTAGAAAATAACTCTACTGTGCATACATTTATCAGCCTGATACCAGTCACTACTACTGCATTTAAGGCTGTACTTACATCATACGGGTAACAGCAGTGTTTTCTTAGTCAATTCCATTCCCAGAAAATATTGCACTGCACATACCTCATTTGCGGGAGACCCCGCATGCTATTCCCATTTTCTGAAGTTACCCCACTCCTCAGAATGTCGAGAACAGCCAGTGGATCTTAGTTACGCCTGCTAAGATCATAGAAAACACAGGCAGTTTCTTCTTCCAAATACTGCCTGAGATAGAAAAACAGCACACTCCGGTGCCATTTAAAATAACAAACTTTTGATTGAAGAATAATTAAGTAAAAACTCCAGCTCCTCTCGCGACCTCCTTCTTTGTTGAGGGTTGCAAGAGAATGACTGGATATGACATGTGAGGGGAGGAGCTATATAGCAGCTCTGCTTGGGTGATCCTCTTGCAACTTCCTGTTGGGAAGGAGAATATATCCCATAAGTAATGGATGACCCGTGGACTGAACACACTTAACAAGAGAAAACAGTATACTATAATATAATCTATTACATGATACACAGAAAATGAAGTAACATAATAATACCACAAGATGTCGCCGAAACATCAAGGTACTGTAACAAGGTATACCCTAAAAGAAAAAGAAAAATTAACCCCTTCTCCTATATATTCCAGTAAGAGTAAATTAAACAAGTTAAGTACATAGTTGTAACCTAGGTAATTCCACTGCAAAGAGGGGAAATATAAGGCTAGTGAAAACCGCAGTTTGAACAGCTTCTCAACACTAATCCCTCTGGCACGATGTCCTAAAATAAAGACCCTTTACATACAAAAAAGAAAAAAAAAGACTACTTAGTGTGAGTTGACACCAGCACACACATATCCGTGTCATACAGTCATTTCTCCTCTGTACTTAAAATGGTACAGAGAACATACTCCACAGAAATATACATACAGGCAGTAGAGGAAGGTGCCAAAATAAATATTAAGCGGCTGACAGATATACACCAATTAACTAGTGCGTAACACTGCTGCAGAAGATAGATAAAACCGTGTATAACAGAATAATAGCCAGAAAATGGCACCTCCCTCTCAATGCTACAATGCGTTGACTATAAGGAGATAAAATTACATGATTTTTTTCGGGCTCACAAAGCGTTAGACTCGAAGCCGGCAGCGCCATAATATGACATCAATCCCTCCCTGATCCTAAGATTGCGAGGGAAGGGGGAGATTGTGTCAAAAAAGATCCTGCGGCAGGAAAATTAACCACGTTGTCGCCGGATCTCGCTTAAAGGGACATTCCAGTCAAAATTTAAAAGCACATAGATTTGTTACATCTTTTGAATAGAAACATATTTGCAATATACTTGTATTGGCAAAAATACTTCTAGTAAAAGTTATCAGTGTTTTAGTGTTAACATGTGAAGCATAGCTAGATATTGTCACTGCACCTACATTTTAAATAATGCAGCTGCTCAGATAATCAGTGGGGCTTGTATCATGTCAGCAATTAACAAATTGAGTCATTACCAGATGCTACAAGAACCTTAGGCTCTCTGAGCAAGTGCTGTGTTTAAAATGCTGGTGCACAGTGCATACTTAAATACACTTTTGAAACAGCTATAGTTTTTATTAGAAGCATTTTTGCTAATCCCTGTATATTACAAAATTTATTCTGTTCAATACCGAAATGCACCCATGTGGTTTCCAATTTTGGCTGGAATATCCCTTTAAGCCATAATAAAATAAATACCTGTACTCTCCCGGAATCAATCCCAGACCTCAGGGGATCCATCCATGAACTAAACACCCAGCAATAAATTAAACATGAAGATAGGAATAGTCTAAACCATAAGAAAAAATCTTAAGCTCAAAATGAGGAGAGCCACTCTCCATATCGGGAGCTGCATAAGCATTGATCCAAAATCAAAAATATCCCAATATAAGAAATGCCTTCGATCTGAGACAACAGATGCAATGATTTCCGCTGTGAAGTTAACAGAGCAGCTACCTGTATCCACCCACAATGGCGGATTAAGTTTTCCAGAAACATTCAGGGTTCTGTCCGATAAAAAATCGGGCGAGGAAAAGGACAAGGCTGACTTCTGTCTCTTAGTATGCCAAACGGTCTCACTATCGCAATCTTTAAATTTACATATTTAAAGACAACCTAAATCTTTAGTATGCCAAATGGTATCACAATCGCAATCTTTATTTTACATATTTTAAGACAGACTAAATCTTTACGGTTATACATAAAAAACGGGTGCGAAAATAAAAACTGCGCCATCAACGTCCTAACCTTCACTAGACAGTAAACTGAGGCAGAATGACCACATAGAGACCAAAACTTTCTGGTCCCATACCAATATAATGCATATAAGCACTATAAGATCTGTAAAGAATGACTACACAGGGAAACAGTGGTGTGAGTATCCCCTGATACCCAATCTCCACCCACCATAAGCCAGGGTTAACAGTATAAAAAACAGCTAGTTGCTCAGCCGCAGTATATCTGAAGTAACAGATACTTTAAAATAAATATAAACCCCCTTCAGGAGGTAGCAGGTTCCACTATGTCCCTGATCTTCCAGTCCTTTCTTCTAAATGTCTTCTTGTGAAATATAATGGAAAGGATTTACCATTCAGGGTCTTCAGCTTCTGGAGAAGTCACAGCACATTCAGATGTGTTAGCCTCAACCGGTCGTTGACAGGGACCTGACGGTACAAGAAAAACAGAGTACTCTTACTAAAGATATTGACATGGACACAACATAACCCCTATCTTTGCCTGCAGGGAAGCTACCCATAAAAGGATTAAATATCTTCAGACACCAACTTTGCACATCCACTCAATGAACTAGGCAAAGAATGACTGGAGGTTTATGGGAAGTGGGAGTGATACTTAACAGCTTTGCTGGGGTGTATTTTGCCTCCACCCGGTGGCCAGGAGTTGAATTGCCACTAGTAATTGAATAGATTCATGGACTCTCCATGCCATTGGAAAGAAAAGAGGGTCTAGGGACAGAATCTGTCTATCTATGAATTTCACACTAAGAGCACTATCAAAGTTTGGGCAAGATGGAGAAAAAAAAGATGAAAGTGTGATGGTGCCAGAGAAGTCAGTCTGAAAGTAAAAGACTTGGGTAGAAATAGAGTAAAAACAAACCTAGCATGCTGGATATAACCTTAGAATGACCACCCAGCAGTTGGGAAAAAATAACCTGGATATCTGTACTAAATGCACATTAAAGGTGTTTTTCTTTGAATCTGAGTACTGGTATTGTACTTTGTGGCTCTGCAGTGATGTAGGCTTGGAGCTGTACTGTGGTTTTACCATGAAGCTGAAGAAAATTGTGTGGCTTTTTAATGAAGCAGAGTAGGAGCACTACTGTTGCTTCAATATGAAGCAGGGTAACATTTGTGCAGTGGCTTTGCAAAGAAGTAGGGAAGGTGCTATACTGTGGCTTGAAATGAAGCAGATTGGTGCTGTATTAAAGCATACAATAAAGCAGCAGGAAAGAAGGTTAGCACTGTAGTGAGTTTCTTAGCAGGGAAACAAGTACAGGTGTACTAATGAGTAGCTTAGTAGGGACATAGATTCAGGATGCAGGAGAATGGCCATACATTATCAGACAAAACCAAGAAAACTTATAGGTACTCTAGTCTAAGTGACTGGTTTTCAAACCTATCCTCAGGCTTCCCTAACAGGCCAGATTTTCAGGATTACCTTGGGTGAGAGCAGGTAAAATCCCCTGTGCTCTAATTCAGAGATCCTCAAAATCTGGACTGTTAGGGATGTATGAGGACAGGTTTGAAAACCAGCGGTCTAGGTCATGCACAGGCTGACAAGCAAAGCAAACAGGGTCGGGAATTTACAAAGTAACAGAAACACAAAGAAAAGCTGCAATTACAAATAGGCAGCAGAGGAAAGGACTGAAACCATTTTCACAATGAGGTGTGCAAACACAGTGGTAGCCTTTAGGTGAAATAACACAGAGTGATCTGTAAACTATCAGAGCTACAACACAAGTATGGCAGGAAGGTTCTATACGGAGAGGGAGAGACTAAAATGGTGGTAAAGAATTTGATGAAAGCATAAATCCAGCATTAACTTTATGTCAGCTGCTGTTCTATATTTAATTTTGTATCTGTATGTTCTTCAATAGTTCTCAGTCTCACAGACTATTACAGTAAAAAAGTAAAAGTCACATTTTCAGAGTATGAGTTGATAACAGAAGAGTATACCTAGTGTCTGATAGAAATCTATGCAATTCATCCGTGTTGCCAATCATCACCAGATGCCAGGGGAGCTCTTCATACACTCTTCTTGAAAAATCCAGTTGCAGAAAATATTTAATGAGAAGCTGATGGATTCTTTTTCGTTTACGGCTTATAGATTTATTTATTGAATTGTCCAGGCTCTCATTGATAGGTATAACAGCGCCTATTAAAAAATGATATAAACATATACAGTAGAACACTGATAAAGATCATCTACAGTAAAGTTCACTTATAATACAAGACGATCCACTTGTAAATAAATTATATAATATTCCATGGGTGGCACCCATCCAAGATGCAGGCTATTTTGACCTGCTTTTGTATTTCACAGAGGATACATTTTCCGAAGTATTTTAATCTAATCCCAATTATAAGGGAAGTCAAGCATTTCATTCTATATCATTCTGAAACTGAAATATCTACTTTTTTTCTGTACTTAGAAAGGGACAGTCTACTCCAAAGTTTTTATTGTTTAAAAGACAGAAGCCTCCTGTTACATAACTGCATAATCTTTAACTTTGCAAAGTTAAACAAATGCCATTATGTAAATAATTAAAGTTGTGGCTACTGTTTTTTATAACATAATTATATTTAGAAAAATGAATATTAATGTTTAAAACAAAAAAAGAACATGGGAAAAATAACAGCTGTTTAAAATCTATACAATACTTAACATTATATGCATATAATTTAAACATTATTATTATTATCGGTTATTTGTAGAGCACCAACAGATTCCATAGTGCTATTAACAAAGGCGGAGCACAACAAAACATTTATAGGGATCAAACGGGTAGAGGGTCCTGCCAAGAGTCACACTGTTGTAGTCAGCTCTTAAGAAGGTGATCTACAAACAGCTGGACTCTTAGGCTTACATGCTAAGGGGGTTCAGGGGATAGTAATGGAGGAGAGGAACTAGTATAAAGAAAGTTTAGGTTGTATGCATCCCTGAACAGTAGAGTCTTTAGGGAGCGCTTGAAGCTTTCAAAACTCGGGGAGAGTCTTGTGGAGCGAGGCAGAGAGTTCCACAAGATGGGAGCCAGTCTGGAAAAGTCCTGTATACAGGAGTGTGAAGAGGTAACAGGAGAGGAGGAGGTCATGAGCAGAGCGAAGGGGACGGGAGGGAGAGTATCTGGAGACAAGGTCTAAGATATAGGAGGGAGCAGTGCAGTTGAGGGCTTTGTATGTCAGAGTGATAATTTTGTGTTTAATCCTAGAGGCAAGAGGAAGCCAGTGAAGGGATTGGCAGAAATGTGCAGCAGATGAAGAGTGACATGTAAGGAAGATGAGCCTGGCAAAGGCATGCATTATGGATTGTAAAGGAGCTAGGCGGCAGCTGGGGAGACCAGAGAGGACAGAGTTGCAGTAATCGAGGCGGGAAAGGATGAGAGAGTGAATTAAAATCTTAGTTGTGCCTTGTGTAAGGAAATGTCTAATTTTGGAGATGTTTTTAAGGTGGAAGCAGCAGGCTTTAGCCAAGGACCGAATGTGAGGAATGAAAGAAAGATCTGAGTCAAATATGACCCCAAGGCATGTGAGGTAGGGGTTATGATGGAGTTCTCTCCATATATATATATATATATATATATATATATATATATATATATATATACATACACTGTATATATATATATACATACACTGTATATATATATATATACAGTGTGTATATATACTGTATATATATATATATATATATATATATATATACACTGTATATATAAATAAAATAAATGACAACATAAGGGCGCCAATGGCCTAGTACTACTTAGGACAAATATGAAATCAAGTTGAACTCACATTGGGAGTGCACTAATAAGTGCTAGCAGCACAGACTGGAACTTGTCCAGCTAACTGAATCATGGAAATACAGGATCCTGATTAGTCACAGGCAGCAAATTGTTGTGAGTGTATGGCTTCTGTAAGTATGTCCATTAGCCTATTGAATTGGCCTAAGGGACTTTTGCATTTGTGAATCATCTGTATTTTAAGGATGGAATAAAAGTTATGTTTTATTTTACTTAACGATCTTCTGGCATTGCTTCATATGTTCATTGATTGGTGCCAGACAGCCGGTGGAGATCTAGACTGCAGTGTAGCTCCGTATCAAGTTCCTGATCTGTGGCGGACCATTCCACGTATAGCTACAAACCATTAACTCCCCTGGAATAATACCCTAGCCTGGGAAATCGCATGCTGAATACCGTGACCTGTGACGTCATCACGATCACGTGACACGCCCATCTGAGTAGACAGATGAGGTCCTGGAGAGGCAGTCAGTTACTAGTGAATCAAGATGCCCAGTGAGAGCTGTAATCATTCACATAATGGACTGAGGACCAGAGGAGTGGCACAGGGAGCCGGTGGAGCCGGGTAAGGCAGAAGATACAATCAGTGTATTTACTTGTGTGAACTTAAACCCACATTTTTTCTTTCATTATTCAGATAAAGAATTCAATTTTAAACAATATTCAAATTTACTTCTATTATCTAATTTGCTTCATTCTTTAGATATCCTTTGTTTAAGAAATAGCAATGCACATGGGTGAGCCAATCCCATGAGGCATCTATGTGCAGCCACCAATCAGCAGCTTCTGAGCCTATCTAGATATGCTTTTCAGTAAAGAATATCAAAAGAAAAAAGTAAAATAGATAATAGAAGTAAATTAGAAAGTTGTTTAAAATTGCATGTTCTTTCTAAACCATGAAAGAAAAATTTTAGGTTCAATGTCCCTTTAACAGGAGTCTGTGTCAATACAAATCCTAGATCACGTTTTGATGTGGGATATTGAACACATTTGTATTTATTGTTTAAAGAAAACCGGAGCTCACTGCGGTAACTACAGTATTTATTAATACATTCTTTGTCTTTTCTGTTAGCATAATAACACAAAACCACATGGTGCAGCACAAATATACTGAATAAGATAGTCAAATAATTGATGTCATACACACTTGCTTGTCTTCCAATCAACCTTTTGGCTTTTGAATGATACCAAGTCACTGTTCCTGTTTCCACCTGGGCGGCTGTGAAGTCCCATTCTGCTATAACTGCACCTGGAGGTGCAATTAGAATGTGAGCGTTTATTTTTCCCAACTATTGTCTTATTCAGTATATTTGTGCTGCACCATGTGGCTTTGTGTTATTATACTTACAGAAGCCATACACTCATGTCACATTTGCTGCCTGTAACCAATCAGGATCCTGTATTTCCATGATTCAGTTAGCTGCACAACTGTAAAGTTCCAGTCTGTGCTGCAAAACAGTAAGGCCTAACCTAAAACTAAAGTCCCCTTAAAAAAAGCCCACCCCAAAATAAAAAAAAACCCTATACTAACACTAAAACCTACTCTAAAATTTCCCTTAAAAGGGCATTTAACAGGCAGTGCCCTAGATGAAGTAAACAGCTCTTTTGGATTAAAAACACCTATACTAAAAGCAAAGTAACCCCCCACTCAAAAAAAATAATAAGCCTATCTTTTAAAAACCTACACTAACAATTGTCCTAAGAAAGGCATTTTGTAAGGCTTTTTTACTTTTCATAAAAAAAACCTATTGTAAAAAACAATCCTATCCCTAATGTAATCAGCTATGCTAAAAAAAAACTATCATAAGAAATAAACACACCAAAAAAACCTAACGCTAAACCCCAAAGTTTGTACTCACCAAACTTGAATCCAGTTCCTAGGTGGGCAGCTGCTTTTAAAAGGTGGCGCTCCTCTTCTATCTTCATCTATGGCAGCGCTCCGCTGGGGCTTTCCTCTTTCATCCGACTCTTCTTCTTCCATCCGATGCTTCTTCTTTTCTTCCGTCCAGTACCCTCTTTATGCTGTCAATGCCGCACACTGAGGCTTGAATGTGAGGCTCCCCCTTATATAGGGGTGCCCTTGAATTTCTATTGGCTGATTTCCAAATCCAAATTCAAATCAGCCAATAAAAAAAGCTTTCATTCTATTGGCTGATTTAAATTTGAAAATCAGCCAATAGGAATGCTTATATAAGGGGGAACCTCGCATTCAAACTTCAGTGTGCGGCAGTGACCGCATGAAAAGGAGATCGGACGGAAGATAAGAAGAAACATTAGATAGAAGATGGAAGATGACGGGTCAAATGGAAGTGGACAGCCCCAGCGGAGCAACATGGATGAAAGTGGAAGAGGAGCGCCGCCAGAATACATACCTAAGGAGCTTTTTCAAGTTGGTGAGTACTAACTTTTGGGGTTTAGCGTTAGGGATTATTTTTTTTTTTTTAGTTTAGGATTAGTAAAACAGCTAAATCACTGATGCCCTTTTCAGGGCATTTTTTTAGGATAGATTTTTAGCAAAAGAGCTTAAATCGCTGAAGCCCTTTTCAGGGCATCTTTTTTTTTAGGATAGAGTTTTTTAAAGATAGTTTTTCTTTTGGGAGGGTGGGGAGTTACGTTATTAGTATACGTTGTATGCAAAAGAGATACTCACTTCAACTAGGGCACTGCCTGACAAATGCCCATTTTCAGGGCAATTTTCAGGGCAATTTTCAGAGAAGGTTTTAGTCTTTGGGGGGGGGGGTGAGCTGTTAGGGGGTTAAGTACTGTAGGGATAGTTCACGAGGCATTGACAGTTAGGGGGTTAATAGCTTAGGGGTAGTTTGTGGTGGGGTATTGGTGGTTAGGGGGTTAAGTAGTGTATGGATAGTTTGCAGTGGGGGGTTATGTTGGTTTAGGGGTTAATGTTATGTTTATTAGGATTGGTGATATATTTAAAAGGGAGCCTTTACTTTACATCATCAATGTAGATGGAGATGCTGCTCGCAATATTTCTCCAGCATCGCCACCCATTGCAATGTATAGTAAAACGCCTCTTAGCGATGGAGCCTTTAAACACTGATGTCAGCCGCTTGGAATACTTTGCTGGCTTTCTCGACATGGTGACGGATTCTTTGTGAATATTTTGCTGCCTTGTGGCACTTTTGATCATCAGGGCCTTTATAAGAGCAGTATGCTACTCCATTAGAAACCACTTTTCAGCAGTATTTTTTACTTTTTTAAATTCAACGGGCCTGACCTCTTAGAAATCCCTTTTGGCTTTTTTCAAGCTACATATTCTGAATTTACTGCTCACATTGCCTTCTTCAATGTTAAAGCATTTGTGCATGCTGGGTTCACTTAATAGTAAACACATTTTCTTTGGTTTTAAAATGTAAAAATATCGCTTAGATCACACATTTAAATTATTAAATGTTTACACATATTTAATATAGATATTGCAATGTATATTTATGACTGCAATGAAGTGTTTCAAAAATGTTATTTAAAATATTAAATTTACTATAATTTCTTTGTTTTTTTAAGGTGAGCTTTTGTATTAAGTCCCAAAACCAATACCCATAAACATCTGTCCCAAAATCTGTCCTAATTTGTACTTAAATATGTAGCAGGGGGTATGTGACATTGCCCAGAATGCATCTCACCAGTGAACATTATTTACTGAGCTGTTCTGTTGGAAAGCTTATTATCTCTCTAGCCAGGACAAGTAAATGTTTACATATTATAAAGTAGAGGATCTTACAGCTTGTAGAAAATTTGCTTTTAATCTGTTCCATATAACCACAGAGAAAAACAGGTTATGATCATTTCTGTATATTTATAGTTCTTACCAAGCAGCAAGTGCTCAATAACATCACGAATATATCGATGGCAAATGTGCAATAATCCATCAGGTTTCTCTTGAATCCATTTAGATGTTGCAGCACGAAAGGAAGCCCAGTGTAAGGGAGTGACTTCCAAATGCTGTCGGTATCCCATTAGTTTCAGAAGTTGAAGAATATCATGATCACTGAGTCCACAACGGGAAATACAAAGTAAACATAAGACATCTACTACCCAGCCTTCCATCACTGTAGACACTGAAATACATGTGACAAACTTATTTAAATCCTGTTAAGAGTTTTTGGTGATGATGCATGTTATTTTAAACACAGGTGGTTACATTTATTTATTACATTTACAAGCAACCTATAGCTCTTGTTAAAAAGTTAGGTGAGTCCTGCTTTCCCATTTCTGCTCAAAATGTCATATTTTCTTTCTCATGCAATGTCTCTTTATCTTTAAAGGGACAGTCTACTCCAGAATTTTTATTGTTTAACAAGATAGATAATCCCTTTATTACCCATTCTCCAGTTTTGCATAACCAACACAGTTATATAAAGCAGCACTCATGCAGGCCCAGACCATGACACTCACACCACCATGCTTGACTGTAGGCAAGACACACTTGTCTTTGTACTCCTCACCTGGATGCCGCCACACGCTTGACAACATCTGAACCAATTAAGTTTATCTTGGTCTCATCGGACCACAGGATATAGTTCCAGTAATCCCTATCCTTAGTCTGCTTGTCTTCAGCAAACTGTTTACGGGGTTTTTTTGTGCATCATCTTTAGAAGAGGCTTCCTTCTGGGACGACAACCATGCAGACCAATTTGATGCAGTGTGTGTCGTATGGTCTGAGCACTGACAGACTGACCCCCCACCCCTTCAACCTCTGCAGCAATGCTGGCAGCACTCATACGTCTATTTCCCAAAGACAAACTCTGGATATGACACCGAGCATGTGCACTCAAATCCTTTGGTCGACCATGGCGAGACCTGTTCTGAGTGGAACCTGTCCTGTGAAACCGCTGCATGGTCTTGCCCACTGTGCTGCAGCTCAGTTTCAGGGTCTTGGCAATCTTCTTATAGCCTAGGCCATCTTTATGTAGAGCAACAATTCTTTTTTTCAGATCCCCAGAGAGTTCTTTGCCATGAGGTGCCATGTTGAACTTCCAGTGACCAGTATGAGAGAGTGTGAGAGAGACCACCTGAGACCTTGTAACACTAACGAGTCACATGACACCGGGGAGGAAAAATGGCTAATTGGGCCCAATTTGGACATTTCCCCTTAGGGGTGTACTCACTTTAGTTGCCAATGGTTTAGACATTAATGGCTGTGTGTTGAGTCATTTTGAGGGGACAGTAAATTTACACTGTTATACAGGCTGTACACTCACTACTTTACATTGTAGCAAAGTGTAATTTCTTCAGCGTTGTCACATGAAAAGATATAATAAAATATTTACAAAAATGTGAGGGATGTACTCACTTTTTCGAGATACTGTAAGTCTCTGCAGACTGCCTCCTTATCTCAGTTCCTTTGAAAGACGTGCATTTTAGCCAATTAGTGCTGAATCATAACTCCACAAGAGTGAGCACAATGTTTATCTATATGGCACACATGAACTATTGCTGTCTAGCTGTGAAAAACTGCCAAAATGCACTGAGATAAGAGGCGGCCTTCAAGGGCTTAGAAATTAGCATATAAGCCTACCTAGGTTTAGCTTTTAACAAAGAATAACGAGAACAAAAAAAAAATGTGATGATAAAAAGTAAATTGGAAAGTTGTCTAAAATTGCCTGCCTTATCTAATTCATGAAAGTTTAATTTTGACAAGAGCCTTTAAATCTTGCTGTCAGTTTTACTATCTGTTGTTCTTACAATTCACTATCTCTGCAAAGTCCCACCTCTCTAAAGCTTCCTTCCACTCTGTACACTCTGAAATACAGAAACAAATAGAAGGCGCCTCCTAGTGTAATACTGTAATATTAACCCTAGAAGGAGTGGAAGTGGAGTCTTTTAACCCTAAGAAGAGCGACCTTGGTGGAACATATGAACTGTTCATAAGAACTATTTGGACATTGTTTTTTAATTTGTGACTCTCACCTTTGTGAATTATAATATCATTATAGATGTTATTGCTATTCTGTGCGCCCCCTAATACCTAGAGTGTTGTCTCTCTACACACTGATGACTTCACGGCTCACAACCAGCTCAAGAATGGTGCAAAGCCAATGACAGGAACATAGAATGACACCTCTATAACAATCATTTTGGGCCACACAATATACTCTTATTGGCATCAAAGAACAAGCAACCATCTTTCTAAGACAAGCACCAACAGATATCTCAAACCCTTCCACCTTGATACACAGCAAGCCTGTTTTCATTATTAGCATATTAAAAGCCACAAACTTTGTAAAATCTCTTCATGTTATTGGTGATGCATCGAACAAACAAGGGATTCTGTAACAACCTCAGAAAAAAGGCTTCAACAAATGAGAGTTGAAATGACAACCAGATTAGGTCCACACAATCAAGCCCATAACCACATTCATTTCTTCTCACAGGTGGTCACTATACAGCATTAAAGGGACACTGAACCCACATTTTTTCTTTCATGATTCAGATAGAGCATGCAATTTTAAGCAACTTTCTTATTTACTCCTATTATCAAATTGTCTTCATTCTCTTGGCATCTTTATTTGAAAAGCAAGAATGTAAGTTTAGATGCCGGACCATTTTTGGTGAACAACCTGGGTTGTTCTTGCTGATTGGTGGATAAATTCACCCACCAATAAACAAGTGCTGTCCAGAGTTCTGAACCAAAAATTGTCTGGCTCCATAGCTTAGATGTCTTCTTTTTCAAATAAAGATAGAGAAAAAACGAAGAAAAAATGATAATAGGAGTAAATTAGAAAATTGCTTAAAATTGCATGATCTATCTGAATCACGAAAGAAAAAAATGTGGGTTCAGTGTCCCTTTAATGATGTGCACATGATTATGCTCAGAGCAGGAAAGCCTATTTCAGCTACATTTAACGCTTCCTGATTAGCTCACTTATCTTTAATTATTGACACTTAAAAAACTAACTAAACTAGCAACACCTGTACATAAAATAGAGCGTATGAATCACAAATTACCAACCATGCTACATTATAAAGATTTGTCATGATAAAATCACAGGTTTACATAGGAACCAAATGGCCCCAGGGCAAGATATACAACATATGCCATAAGCTGCGTCCCAAACCAATTAAGCGTTTCACTATATTTTACATACACAGGCTCTATCATACACATATTTACTATTTACCTGTACCGTGTAATTCAGTAATAGAAGACCTATTTTTCTTTTTCTCCTTCCTTTCACATGCCCAGCTGTAGTCTACAGCCCAACGCTGAATTACCAGGGACCAAAGTTGCTCCATTGAGAGAGTATCCAGGTAGTTTTCTAAACAATCTAATTTGTTTGTATAAATTCCACACGAGCTAAGTTCGCTTGCAAGAACTGCAAGTTGCAGAGGGGATACTTTTCTTTTGTGGTTTAGAATCTCTTTCAGCTGCTCAGTGGGAATAAATCTGTCTGACGTTGGTAACTGTTTCTGAAAAATGCTTAACCGGGTGCTTTCATCCGATATCTTCAAAATATCTGCAATGTGGACATCACAACGCTCCTTAATATATTTGTATGACAGGTGGGAGGCAGTAGTTGTCAGAATAATTTTGCAGTGATTAGGCAAATTGCTAGGAAGCCACGTAAAACCTTTTGCCTAAATTAAAAAAAAAGAAGGAAATTTATTTTTTATTTTTAGAAATAATAACTATATGTTCACATGAATTAACTTCAAAATATGATTAAACAGCTTCAGGAATAAATTATTATCAGCAAAAACTTCAGACTTTGTAATCAGAAATGAATTTGTAAATAAAAATGTATTGTATCCACATTTTATATCTTTCCTGAAATGCAGAGCTAATTTGTTCAGCAAAAATATAATTTCACTAGATACTGTGTTTACCATTGTTAATTTGCTGCTCTGGCAATCTGTAGGTTTCTATATAAAATAAAAATAGTGCTAATATTTATCATTATTTCTTTAAGAAATTTACGGCTAGATTACGAGTTTTGCGGTATGAGTGAAAAAGCAGCCTTATGGCTCTTTTTCACTACCGCTGGTATTACGAGTCTTGTAGGTTTAGCTGCACCGCACACTTTTTTGGCCGTAACGCAACGTAATAACCGCAGCTTTTAAAAAGTCATTTTTCAATGGGACTTCCTTTGCACCGGTATAACGAGTCTGCCTGGGACGCCAAAAAGTGAGCGGTACACCCTATACCGTTAAGATCCATACCGTAAACTGAAAGTCAGTAGTTATGAGTTTTAAGCTTCAAAGCCGTACCATAAAACACATAACTAAAGTGCTAAAAAGTACACTAACACCCATAAACTACCTATTAACCCCTAAAAAGAGGCCCTCCTGCATCGCAAACACTAAAATAAAATTATTAACCCCTAATCTGCCGCTCCGGACATCGCCGCCACTAGAATAAACATATTGGCCCCTAAACCACCGCACTCCCGCATCGCAAACACTAGTTAAATATTATTAACCCCTAATCTGCTGCCCCTGACCTCGCCGCCACCTACATTATATTTATTAACCCCTAATCTGCCGCCCCCAATGTCGCCGCCACCTACATTAGTTATTAACGCCTAATCTGCCGCCCCGACACCGCAGACACCTACATTACACTTATTAACCCCTAATCTGCCGTCCCTAACATCGCCGCCACCTACATACATTTATTGACCCCTAATCTTCCGCCCCCAACGTCGCTGCCACTATACTAAAGTTATTAACCCCGAACCCTAAGTCTAACCCTAACCCTAACACCCACTAACTTTAATGTAATTAAAATAAATCTAAATAAAACCTACTATTAATAACTAAATAATTCATATTTAAAACTAAATACTTACCTGTAAAATAAACCCTAAGCTAGCCACAATATAACTAATATTTACATTGTATCTAGCTTAGGGTTTATTTTTATTTCACAGCTAACTTTGAATTTATTTTAACTAGGTAGACTAGTTAGTAAATAGTTATTAACTATTTACTAACTACCTAGTTAAAATAAATACAAATTTACCTGTAAAATAAAACCTAACCTGAGTTACACTAACACCTAACCTTACACTACAATTAAATAAATTACATTTATTAAATTCAATTAATTAAATTACAAAACAAAACACTAGATTACACAAAATAAAAAAGAAATTATTAAATATTTAAACTAATTACAACTAATCTAATAGCCCTATCAAAATAAAAAAGCCCCCCCCCCCCCACCAAAATAAAAAAAAACCTAGCCTAAACTACCAATAGCCCTTAAAAGGGCCTTTTGCAGGGCATTGCCCCAAAGAAATCAGCTTTTTTACCTGTAAAAAAAAATACAAATACCCCCCAATAGTAAAACCCACCACCCACACAACAAACCCCCCCAAATAAAATCCTAACTAAAAAAAAACTAAGCTCCCTATTGCCCTGAAAAGGGCATTTGTATGGGCATTGCCCTTTAAAGGGCATTTAGCTCTTTTTCCGGCCAAACCCTAAGCTAAAAATAAAACCCACCCAATAAACCCTTAAAAAAACCTAACACTAACACCCGAAGATCCACTTACAGTTTTTGAAGACCCGACATCCATCCTTAACAAAGCCGGGAGAAGTCTTCATTCAAGCGGCAAGAAGTCCTCAACGAAGCCAGGAGAAGTCTTCATCCAAGTGGTCCTCCAGACGGGCAGAAGTCTTCATCCAGACGGCATCTTCTATCTTCATCCATCCGGCGCGGAGGGGCTCCATCTTCAAGACATCTGGCGCTAAGCATTCTCTTCTTTCCACGGCTCTTCTAGAATGAAGGTTCCTTTAAGTGACGTCATCCAAGATAGCGTCCCTTGAATTCCGATTGGCTGATAGAATTCTGTTATAAGCTTGTATAATGTGGCTATTCCCAGAGAACCTTAAGTAAAACAGGCTTATACAAAAGGTTATTACCAAGGGAGATAGCTGGTTTACTTAGTACAAGTTCTTTTTATAACACTTTACAAAATCAAAATAAAGTGAATAAAACAGATGAAATGAAGCCTTTGTATATTTTACACAGTTGTAAAGAGTTGTGTTCTTTAAAGATAGAAGGCAGCAAACAAGCAGCTTATTGGTATTGTCTGAGAAAAGCAGAATTTTATAGCAAAGTCTCTTTATAGTTAAGCTTAGAAATGAGAAACTGATTTGCAGTCTGCAGTGTCCATATATCAAGAGGTATCAGGTTACAGCAGGCAGAGTGTGTGATGCAGAGAGAAGGAGAGAGCCAGATTTAACCAGTTGTGAGCACTTTAACAGTTTGTATGTCAGCAGAACTTTGGATAAGAATATATACAGCTAGAGACAATTGTATATAAAATTAATGATACTTGCGAGTGAGTTTAGAACTGCAGAGAGCGAAGTTGGCACTGAGTCAAAATGGATCACAGCAGGGAAGATGTTCTTATTTCCTGGTAGAGGTAAACACTCAGTAATGGAGCTGGCTGGAAAATCAGACTGCAGAGTTAACACAGACTTGCAAGAGTTGCTGCCAAAGACTGTTCCTTGAAGTGTAAAGCAGCAGGAAATGCTTCTTAAGTTTAGAAGCTGGAGAAATGACAACAAGGATTTCCTTTAACAGGTACAAAAGTAGGATCTGTAGATTTTAGCTTTAGAGCTTGAAGCAGAGTGGGAACTACAAACTTCAATTATCAAGCAAAGCACAGGTGTACTGAACACACCTTTAAAGGGAGGTGAAGGAGAGGGTTGGTCTTAGTTCTTAAAGCTACAGGAATATGACAAATTCTATCAGCCAATCGGAATTAAAGGTGAAAAAATTTTGATCAGCCAATAGGATTGAGAAGGAAAAAAACAGAGGAGTCACCATGTTCCAATCAGCCAATAGAATGCAAGCTCAATCCTGTTGTCTGATTGCATCAGCCAATAGGATTTTTTCACCTTAAATTCCGATTGGCTGATAGAATTCTATCAGCCAATCGGAATTCAAGGGACGCCATCTTGGATGACGTCACTTAAAGGAACCTTCATTCGAGAAGAGCCGTGGAAAGAAGAAGATGCTTCGCGCTGGATGTCTTGAATATGAAGCTGCTCTGCGCCGGATGGATGAAGATATAAGATGTCGTCTGGATGAAGACTTCTGCCTATCTGGAGGACCGCTTCTTGCCGCTTGGATGAAGACCTCTTCCGGCTTCGTTGAGGACTTCTTGCCGCTTGGATGAAGACTTCTCCCGGCTTCGTTGAGGATTGAAAAAATCAAAAACGGTAAGTGGATCTTCGGGGGTTAGTGTTTTTTTAAAGGTTTATTGGGTGGGTTTGGGCAGAAAAAGAGCTAAATGCCCTTTTAAGGGCAATGCCCATACAAATGCCCTTTACAGGGCAATGGAGAGCTTACATTTTTTTAGTTAGGATTTTATTTGGGGGGTTTTGTTGTGTGGGTGGGGGGTTTTACTATTGGGGGGTGTTTGTATTTTTTTTTTACAATGCCCTGCAAAAGGCGCTTTTAAGGGCTATTGGTAGTTTAGTTTAGGCTAGGGTTTTTTTATTTTGGGGGGGCTTTTTTATTTTGATAGGGCTATTAGATTAGGTGTAATTAGTTTAAATATTTGATCATTTCTTTTTTATTTTGTGTAATTTAGTGTAATGTAATTTATTTAATTGTAGTGTAAGGTTAGGTGTTAGTGTAACTCAGGTTAGGTTTTATTTTACAGGCAAATTTGTATTTATTTTAACTAGGTAGTTAGTAAATAGTTAATAACTATTTACTAACTAGTCTACCTAGTTAAAATAAATACAAACTTAGCTGTGAAATAAAAATAAACCCTAAGCTATATACAATGTAACTATTAGTTATATTGTAGCTAGCTTAGGGTTTTATTTTACAGGTAAGTATTTAGTTTTAAATATGAATTATTTAGCTATTAATAGTAGGTTTTATTTAGATTTATTTTAATTACATTAAAGTTAGTGGGTGTTAGGGTTAGGGGTTGATAACTTTAGTATAGTGGCGGCGACATTGGGGGCGGAAGATTAGGGGTTAATAAATGTAGGTAGGTGGTGGCGATGTTAGGGGCGGCAGATTAGGGGTTATTAAGTGTAATGTAGGTGGCGGCGATGTTAGGGGTGGCAGATTAGGGGTTAATAAGTGTAATGTAGGTGGCGGCGACATTAGGGGCAGCAGATTAGGGGTTAATAAGTGTAATGTAGGTGTCGGCGATGTCGGGGCGACATATTAGGGGTGTTTAGACTCGGGTTCATGTTAGGGTGTTAGGTGTAAACATAAATTTAGTTTCCCCATAGGAATCAATGGGGCTGCGTTACGGAGGTTTACGCTCTTTTATTGCAGGTGTTAGACTTTTTTTCAGCCGGCTCTCCCCATTGATGTCTATGGGGAAATCGTGCACGAGCACGTAAAACCAGCTCACCGCAGCGCTGGTATTGGAGTGCGGTATGGAGCTCAATTTTGCTTTACACTCACTTATTGGGGCATATCTATCAAGCTCCAGATAGAGCTTGAGGCCCCGTGTTTCTGGCGAGCCTGCAGGCTCGCCAGAAACACCAGTTATGAAGCAGCGGTCTAAAGACTGCTGCTCCATATCCAGTCCGCCTGCTCTGAGGCAGGCGGACAGACATCGCCGCAATTCAACCCGATCGAGTACGATCGTGCTGATTAACACCCCCTGCTGGCAGCCGATTGGCCGCGATTCTGCAAGGGGTGGTGTTGCACCAGCAGCTCTTGTGAGCTGCTGGTGCAATGCTGAATACGGAGAACGTATTGCTCTCGGTATTCAGCGAGGTCTGGCGGACCTGATCCGCACTGTCGAATCAGGCACGCCAGACTTTGATAAATAGAGGCCATTGTAATACCAGCGCTGTAGGGAGGTAAGCGGTGGCAATAACTTGCAAGTTATTACCGAGCAGCTCTTACCGCAAAATTCGTAATCTAGCCGTTACATTGGCAACTCAATGCTGCACCTGTGAAAATTATGCTCACAGGACGCAGTGGGCCATCTTAACATGCACCCACAAAGGGGCAAATTTGTCCGTATACAGGCGCACAATAAATAGCCAGCTATTACAAGTGGCTGGTTAATGCCCCCGCAAGCTTGCGGTTTCCCTTTGCGCTTAGCGCAATTAACCAGAGGTCAGACCAAAATACAGTGTATAGTGCATTTACATGTAAATTAAAGATGAGTATTTTTTTTTTTTTTTAAACTGCACAAAGCAGTTATATGGGGTTAAAGTGAGGGGATGTGGGGTGTTAGAAAAAAAAACGGCACCTAAAGTGCCTTTACATGGAGGTCAATGGGGGACTGTGTTTTCATTTTAAATATATATGTATATGCTTACATACATATAAAGTATATGTATGTGTTAATATGTGTACATACACATATAAACACATAAATATATATGTATATATTCATATATATTTATTTATTGCTGCCCAACGCTTCACGATTTATGGAAACGTGCTCTCCAGAGCGCTTGGCTCCCGGGACAATGCGAATGCAAAGTTGCGTTCGCATTGCTCCTCATTTGTAATACCAGCGCACATTTACGTGCAATGGTATAGCTGAGTGGAGCACAAATATTGCGCTTGTGTAAGTGCAATATTGCGCTCCATTCGTAATACTGAGTTTGCAACTGTTTTTCCAAATTCCATTAAAAAAAAATTGGTAAAAATGTAGGGCCTAGTGATAAAAAGCTCTTTTGCGAAACGTACGTCGGATACATTGTTTCTTATTCTTTGGCGTCCTTCCAAGAATCTGCACACCAGTAAGGAGAGCAACATATGCTGGACTCTTAAGGGAAGGTTGTGTGGTTAAGTTTCTGCACTCCTTACCACGGTCTCTAGTATTGTGTATAAGCTCAATGTGAGCAATTACTTGATTGTATTGCCGATCCTATTTGTATTTGGTGGTTCCTGCAGCTCTTGTGGCGCTTTTTATACTTGTATTTTAAATAAATCCTTTTTTACAAAAATCCTGTTCAAGCAACTGTTTACCCAACAGTATAACATTGGGTGTGCGCATAAACCTGAGCTTGGCTATAGCTCCATCTCATGTGAGTAAGCATTTGTAAACAAGCATTCTGCATTTTGAAAAAGTTACAGAGTTACGCTATGTGGCATCTCTTTCTTTCTTTTCATATGAGGATCAAAAGAAAATAGAAGCGTGAAGATCTCGAAAGAACATACATATCCTTATAAGAACTTTTATAAGTATTTAGTTTACACTACAGTATACTTTGTTAATCTCCATCTTTGGTTTATTATTTTATCACATTTATTTCACATAAAAGATTATCCAGCTTGAAGAGAAATTGTAGTGCAGACTTCACAGGGGCTGAGCTCACTGAATGCTCAAAGAAAAAGAGCGGAACCATCCAGCACTTTGAGTGCTCTCTGTCTGTGAAGGAGAGACAAGCCCAGTGCAATATAGCAGTGCATGATATGAGAGTTTTGTTACACTTACACTTTGTGCTTTGTCTTTTATACTACTTTACACTTCAGATTGGATCCTTTCAGTATTATTGCATTTAAGCTTTGCACTTTCTCTTTTAAATATAAATACATATAGATTTAGCAGTGATTTTACAAATTCTGATTATGTTTAAAGTTTCTGTGTTACTATGACAAATAAGAATCATACATTGTATATTTCTATGTATATTTTACCACTTAGTATTTTCTTTATTATAAAATAAAACAGAGCTTCAGAAAGTGGGAGGGACAGGAGAGGTCCCTGAACTGAACAAGGCAGTTTCCAGGGTATGTCTGAAACTCTCGCACAATTCTTGCGAAATTCTGTAAGCATTTTAAACAAGCTGGTTTCACTGAATTATCTTGCCTGCTGTATGCTCAAAATTGACAATACAATTATTTAACCTCTTAATGACCAAGGACGTACCAGGGGCGCGATCACATGTACGGCGCAGGTTTCGGCACAAGCGTGGGAACCTGCGCCGCCCGTAATTTCACCTTGCACATCGGGCTATTACATAAACCCCGTGCCGTAAGTCGGATAAACTAGCAATGTCCAGAAATGAGCGTAACTACAAATTTCTGGAGTCGCTAGTGACTTACGGCACTTTAGAAACTGCCGTCGCCTAAGAAAAGTAAATAAAATAACAAATCTCCCGTAAAAGTCTAACATGCCTCATAAAAAATAAGCCAGACACGTAAAACCCCTATATCCGCAATCCCCCCCTCTCATTACTAATATTAAATAACACAATATGCCTATTTAACCTATTACCCTCTATATCCGCCATCAAACCCACACCGCAAGTAATAACTAAACTATTAAGGTTACGGTGAATTTGATAAGATGTTACAAGATGCTATTGAAACCCTTAAGAAAGATATCATACAAACCAAACATGTAAAATTTCTTAGAGATCAGAAAGACTACTCTACTGGTCAAGTCTTTTTGTGGCAAAAACTACATAGACGCAGGTCTTCTTGGTTTATTCATGATAATGAAGATGGGGATGGTAAAAATATGATTTCTAATACCACTGAGAGTAATCGTAGGAGGAGGAGAAGGAAGAATAAAGGAAGAAGGGTGACTTTTAAAAATGATCATGAAAGTACAGATGATGATTCCCTCTCTAACTTCTCCACCTCCTACGATGAGGGTTCTAATTCTGAAAATGAGAATGTATTAATTACTAGGAATGATGATAATATTCAAACTAATGTAGGCCAGAATGCAACAGCTAATAATACATCTGCACAAGAACCACTAATTCAGTATAACCAAGCTAAATCTGCGTGTAGCAATGACCACATTAATGGCTTACATATTGGAAATGAACAAACTGTATACTCAGGAGCGATTCCTAGGAGTACTAGTATAGCGAATAATGTAGCAAGTGGTTCATCAGTATCTGTAGGAAATGACACAATTAATGTAACTAAATCTAACAACCAGGTTTTTCGGTCAGCTCTAAAAACAAAGGGAGGAGGGGGAACAGGAGTAGCCAACAAGATCAGAGGGGCAAACAGATATACCCTCAGAGGTGCAACCAAGAAATAAAAAATGACTTGGTTATCAATATCTCTCACTACAATCTAAGTGCAATTGAAATTAAAGTGTTAAATTTTGGTCTGGGGTTTTGTCCAACCAAAAAATTTGATATTTTCCAAACTATCCTAGACTTAAATAAATTTGTGCGCAATTTAACCTTACGTAGACACTTTACTAATGAGGGAGCACCTAGAGAGGAAGCCCAAAATTTTGAACAGGTTGACACTAAACTTTCACTTTTGAATTTTAAAGAGATGTGTGATCTGACAACTTTACAATCTCTAGAAAAAGAACAATTCAATGATCCTGATTTGGCATACACACTAACCCCCAGGTTTAAAAATAAGTCTAAATTCTATCCTGTGCAATCTAGGGGGAGAGCTTTGGAGAGCTTTCACAAACGAGTAACTGAAGAATTACATGCCCTAGACAAAACCACATCTGTGGATCACTCAAATCTAAGTAGACAAGAGAGAGAGGCGATTGTATCTCTACAAAATAACTTGTCAATAGTGGTCAAACAGGCCGATAAGGGCGGCAATATTGTGGTAATGGACAGGGACATGTATGTGAATGAAGCTATACGCCAGTTGAGTGATGTCACTTCATATAAAGCACTCAGAAGTAATCCCACTAGATTGTACCAGAATAGATTGAAATCTATTCTTGATGATGCTTTGTATCTGGGCATTATTGATCAAAGTACCTTTGAGTTTTTGTTTGTCTCTGATCCTGTGGTACCTATATTCCACCACCTGCCCAAGATCCACAAGAGTTTGGAGCAAGTTAAGGGACGACCAATTGTTGCTGGAATTGGGTCATTGTTTGAACATCTATCAGAGTGGATAGATTGTATTCTGCAGCCGCTGGTTATGTCACTTCCCAGCTTTTTAAGAGATACTACCCACATACTCAACCTTGTGGATACTGTGCAGGTGGTGGAAGGTATGACATGGCTGACAGTTGATGTCACAGCGCTGTATACGTCTATACCACATTCATTGGGTCTAGAAGCTTTGAAGTTTTTTCTAGATTTGTTAACCGAATATTCTAATGAAACTAAGGAGTTTATTGTTCTGGCTACTAAATTTCTTCTTGAGCACAATTATTTTCGCTTTGAGGGGGTCCACTATGTCCAGCTAAAAGGCACAGCCATGGGGGCGAAATTCGCCCCCTCATACGCGAACTTATTTATGGGCTGGATGGAATATAAGTATTTGCTGGGACATGTGAACCCCTACTCAGCGAGGATATTGTACTACAAGAGATTTATTGATGATCTGATTTTCATTGGTACCTTTTCTGAACTGGAAGCCAGAGATTTTGTAGGATATCTCAATTCTTGTATTCCCGATATCCAATTTACCTATGAGTGGCGGCCTGACACTATACACTTCTTGGATGTGGAATTGAGTTTCAATAAGTGCACTAAGAAGATAGAAACTAATGTCTATCGTAAACCCATTGCAGGTAACTCTATATTGCATTCCTCAAGCTCACATCCAAGACATGTGTTTAGGGGGATCGCTAAGGGCCAGTTCCTAAGAACTAGGAGAATTAGCTCAAACGATGCTACTTTTTATTCTGAGTCCCAGGCATTAAGTAAAAGACTTGAGAATAGAGGTTATTCTGCTCAGGTCATTAAAAATGCCATGGAGGATACTATCAAAATCGATAGAGCCAGTCTCCTAAAGTATAGAGGTTCTAATGTACAGTCCAAAAATCAAAATGACAATAAACCATTGTTCATTACTAAATATTCCATGCAATATTATCAGATCTGCAACATCATTAAAAAGTATCTACCCATCTTATATGGAGATGATCTTCTGAAAGATGTTGTTAGTGATGGTTGCAGGTTTGTATATAGGAGAAATTTATCCTTGGGAAACATGGTTTCCCCTAGTGAACTTCGGGCCCCTCAAAATCAGAGCTCTTGGTTAAGGCATAATGGTACCTACAGATGTGGGAAGAATTGTAAAGCTTGTGATGTCATTAAAGTAGGATCTAGCTTTACTTCCTATGTTACCAATGAGAACTTTAATACCAAGGGATGTGTTAATTGCTCTACCACCTTTGTGGTTTATTTGATAGGATGTACATGCCATAAATTACAGTATATAGGTATGACTAGCCGTGACGTCCGTACTAGGATACGAGAACATTTGGGATACATTAAAAACAAAATTGAATGCTCAGAACTGGCTAGACACTTCATTTTTGTACATGGGGGTGATGTGCGCACCTTTGAATGGAATGCAATAGAATCCATAAGCAGACCCCCGAGGGGGGGGGATAAATGGTCAATTCTTGCTAGACAAGAAGTCTATTGGATTAATAAGATGTGCACTTTAACTCCTTATGGGTTTAACTCCGAAAATGACATTATTAACTTTTGGGAATAGGTGTTATTGCGCTAGCTCCCAACTGTTGATAGTGTGATTATTTACTGTTTGTAAATTAATTCTTTTATGAATGACCAAGCATAAGCCATGTATGGAAGACAAAAATCAAGTTGAACGTATTTAATCAAATAAACAGATATATATATTTTAATTCAAGAGCAAAAAGAATTTTAGTTACCCTATGAGTGTGATATATCTTACTAGTAGTCAAAATCATTAGTAAAAGGAAATATGTAAAGGCAGTAAAATTGAGCTGCACCTTTGTTTGTTTGACACTATATATGTAATCTATTGCTATATTTATTTGAGTAATTAAGAATTTTGTGCTCTGATGTTTTTCTGTCCTAAGAACTGTAATCCATTGATTTGTTTGTTTGATGTATATATTTAAATTTGGTTTAAGCTAAATCCTAATTCACTTTACATTTATTTAATGGAAACATGTCTGTGGTACTTAAATGGTTAATTTGTTCTCTTGCAAGGGAGGGAAAAAAAGGGGAAGGGTGTGTTATGTTTTAACCAATAAGGAACATTTTACCTCTGTAAATAAGGGTGACACCTGTGTGAATTTATGTCTATGATTACGGCTGCATTTGGCCGAAACATGTAAGACGAATTTGTCTCTCCACCTATCCTTGATGTTACCTCTATTTTGCTTTTAACTCTTGGATTTAAATTTAATGAAATAAAATTTGGACTTTTATTTACTTTCTTATGGGAGCTTTCTGGACTTATTTTTTCTATTTATTTAGAAGGGTAAGGAGCCCTTCTGTCTAAACAGTGCCCTGCAGCCGTGAGTTATTGTATGCACCCTGGGAGTAGTATTGTGAGGAGGATGGTAATGTAGCTGGGATCGCTGTTTACACCTGACATTGGATTACGTCATCAGTGAGTGCCGGCACGCCGGGTCGTGTAGTCTCGAGGAGGGAGAAGGCACTAAACGCTGAATCAGTTTACCGGGCAAGGAGTAACCTGGCTATTACTACCTGGAACAGAACCGGTTGAATGCTATTGGTCCCCCGTCGAGCGGGTATGCCTACATTCCTGTAAGTAACGAACTCCGCTGTTTGTCAGCACAAAGATACAGTGTGTTTTCTGTCGCTACGATACCCTCCACAATATAAGTTGTTTTACTCCCCAGGGCTAGTTTATATGCATACAATATTGTTTCTTATAACCGGCACCAATCTCTGTTTTCTGGAGACCTTTTGTACATTTGTACTTCTTTTCTATGTAACTAAACTATTAACCCCTAAACCGCCATAGCCCCAAACGCAATAAACCTATTCAAGTATTAACCCCTAAACCGCCATAGTTCACATAGCCTATTAAACGTTTTAACCCCTAATCTGCCGCCGCCAACGTCGCCACCACTATAATAAAGTTATTAACTATAATAAAGTTATTAACCCCTAAAGTCTAACCCTAACCCTAACACCCCCCTAATTTAAATATTATTTAAATAAAGCTAAATAAAATTACTATTATTAACGCAATTATTCCTATTTAAAACTAAATACTTACCTATAAAATAACCCCTAAGATAGCTACAATATAATTAATAATTACATTATAGCTATGTTAGGATTTATTTTTATTTTACAGGCAACTTTGTATTTATTTTAACTAGGTACAATAAATATTAAATAGTTATTAACTATTTAATAGCTACCTAGTTAAAATAAATACAAATTTACCTGTAAAATAAATCCTAACCTAAGTTACAATTACACCTAACACTACACTATCATTAAATAAATTAAATTAATTAACTACAATTACCTACAATTAAATACAATAAAATATAATAAACTAAAGTACAAAAAAACAAACACTAAATTACAGAAAATAAAAAAAATTACAAGATGTTTAAACTAATTACACCTAATCTAAGCCCCCTAATAAAATAAAAAAGCCCCCCAAAATAATAAATTTCCCTACCCTATACTAAATTACAAATAGCCCTTAAAAGGGCTTTTTGCGGGGCATTGCCCCAAAGTAATCAGCTCTTTTACCTGTAAAAAAAGATATACAACCCCCCCCAACATTAAAACCCACCACCCACACACCCAACCCTACTCTAAAACCCACCCAATCCCCCCTTAAAAAAACCTAACACTACCCCTTTGAAGATCTCCCTACCTTGAGCCGTCTTCACCCAGCCGGGCACAAGTGGTCCTCCAGAGGGGCAGAAGTCTTCATCCGATCCGGCCAGAAGAGGACATCCAGACCGGCAGAAGTCTTCATCCATGCGGCATCTTCTATCTTCTTCCATCCGGAGCGGAGTGGGTACATCTTGAAGACATCCAACGCGAAGCATCCTTTTCCATCCGACGGCGACTGAAGAATGAAGGTTCCTTTAAATGACGTCATCCAAGATGGCGTCCCTTCAATTCCGATTGGCTGATAGCATTCTATCAGCCAATCGGAATTAAGGTAGGAAAAATCCAATTGGCTGATGCAATCAGCCAATAGGATTGAGCTTGCATTCTATTGGCTGATTGGAACAGCCAATAGAATGCGAGGTCAAGCCTATTGTCTGATTGGATCAGCCAATCGGATTGAACTTCAATACAATTGATTGCATCAGCCAATAAGATTTTTCCTACCTTAATTCTGATTGGCTGATAGAATTCTATCAGCCAATCGGAATTCAAGGGACGCCATCTTGGTTAGACTTAGGTTTAGGGGTTAATAACTTTATTATAGTGGCGGTGACGTTGGCGGCGGCAGATTAGGGGTTAAAACATTTAATAGGCTATGTGGGCTATCGCGGTTTAGGGGTTAATAGACTTTATTCGTTATTGCGGTGGGGGATTGCGGTTGACAGGTAGATAGACATTGCACATGCGTTAGGTGTTAGTTTATTTTTGCAGGCATTTTCTGGAGTTACGGTGCTCCCATACTCAGCGCAAGGCCTGCTACGGCTGCCTTTTATGGGGAGGTAAAAATGGAGTAAGATTTCTCCATTTTCGCCACGTAAGGCCTTGCGCTGGATATTGGATACCGATTTACGACGAGGTCCCATGTTAGCCTATGGGAGTAATAATTGCGAGCGACGGGTGAAATATATGTGCCGCATTTATATGCGGCGCTGTATATAGGATACCAAAATCGCGTAAAAACTGGCGGCGCCGGCTTTTGCGGGCGACGCTGCATATGTAATGGAGGCCCAGGCACGTCTTGCAAAAACTGTGTTAGCGACAATGGACGTACCTGGTACGTCCTCGGTCTAATTGAGAGTTGGAAGCAATTGTGATCGCTTGATATTGAGGCATCCTGCAATACCCTTTTTTAAGCATCCGATGCAGGGAGAGACACTCTGTGGCTCTCTCTGCATTGGCCATCGATGGTGTTGATCGTTGGTGGGAGCTGCTGCTGGGAGGCGGGTGGGCGGCCCATCGATGGTTACTTCCTGTTCCTGTAATCAGTAAGTGCACGCACAGTCACGGTAGTGTGCGGGTGGGGGTGCACGCGCCACATTTGCATAATAAATATTAATTATTTGTGAAGGATGTAGAGGGAGGGGGAATTTAATGTTGGGCAAGGGATCTGGGAGTGGGAGGGAGATAAGGTATTGAGGGGGGGGCAGCTACTCTACAGAAATGTTTTATTTAGAAAAAAAAAGAAGCAATTTTTTGGGGGGCAAACTGGGTACTAGCAGACAGCTGCCAGTACCCAAGATGGCGGCAAATAGGTAGAGGGGGGAGGGTTAGAGAGCTGTATGGGGGGGGGGATCAGGGAGGTTGGGGGCTAAGGAGGGATCCAGCACTGCAGAATCAATATATATATTAAAAAAAAAAATACTTTTTATTTTAGTAATGGCAGATTTTCTGCCAGTACTTAAAGGGACAGTTCACTCAAAAAAATTCTCCCCTTTAAATTGTTCCCAATGATTCATTTTACCTGCTGGAGTGTTTTAAATGGTTTACAAGTAGCTCCTTTACCTATATTTTGGCATTTGAAATAGCTGATTTAGCCTGTGGTATCCCAACCTATACTGAAAGTTTCCATACTGGAGTATATTCAATTGAATAGCCTAAGTAAACACAGCCAGCAGAAAAAATTAAACTCACAGTGGGGGGCATGATAGTTGAGTAATAAAATGATAATTTTCCATTGTTCTCTCTAAGTATTGAGCATTGGTTTTCTAGACAAATATAAGATAAGGAAGCAAGTGTGTGTACATAAAAGTGATAACATAATGAGATCTAATATTACATGAAGCTCAATCCATTGTAATAGGCTGTGGTTTAAAAGCACAAAACCAGCTACTTCATAAACACAAATAAACTGAAATATGCAATTTCTCATAAATTTTATACTCTGCAGCTGGTATAACAAGTCATTGAAAATGCATTAACATAAAAACAATTTTACAGTGTACTGTCCCTTTAAGATGGAGGTGACAAATGTGAAGTGGGGGAGGGAAGAGAGCTGTTTGAGGGGGGTCAGGGAGGGATCCGGTGAGATGTGTCAGGTCGGATGCTGATCTCTACACTAAAGCTAAAATTAACCCGACATGCTACCTAATTAACCCCTTAACTGCTGGGCATAATACAAGTGTAGTGTGCAATGGCATTTAGCGGCCTTCTAATTACCAAAAAGCAACGCCAAAGCCATATAAGTATGCTATTTCTGAACAAAGGGGATCCCAGAGAAGCATTTACAACCATTTGTGCCATAATTGCACAAGCTGTTTGTAAATAATTTCTGTGAGAAACCTAAAATTGTGAAAAATGTTACTTTTTTTTTATTATTGCATTTGGCGGTGAAATGGTGGCATGAAATATACCAAAATGGGCCTAGAGCAATACTTGGGATTATCTACTACACTACACTAAAGCTAAAATGAACCCTACAAGCTCCCTAATTAACCCCTTCACTGCTGAGCATAATACAAGTGTGGTGCGCAGTGGCATTTAGTGGCCTTCTAATTACCAAAAAGAAACTTCAAAACCATATAAGTCTTCTATTTCTGAACAAAGGGGATCCCAGAGAAGCATTTACAACCATTTGTGCCATAATTGCACAAGCTGTTTGTAAATAATTTCAGTGAGAATCCTAGTTTGTGAAAAAGTAAACGATTTTCTTTATTTGATCGCGGTGAAATGGTGGCATGAAATATACCAAAATGGGCCTAGATCAATACTTAAGGATGTCTTCTAAAAAAAAATATATACATGTCAAGGGATATTCAGGGATTCCTGACAGATATCATTGTTCCAATGTAACTAGCGCTAATTTTGAAAGAAAGTGGTTTAGAAATAGCAAAGTGCTACTTGTATTTATTGCCCTATAACTTGCAAAAAAAGCAAAGAACATGTAAACATTGGGTATTTCTAAACTCAGGACAAAATTTTGAAACTATTTAGCATAGGAGTTTTTTGGTCGTTGTAGATGTGGAACAGATTATAAGATATGATGAAAATAATGGTATCTTTAGAATGTCCATTTAATGGTGAGAAAAACAGTATATAATATGTGTGTGTACAGTAAATGCGTAAGAGGAAAATTACAGCTAAACACAAACACCGCAGAAATGTAAAAATAGCCCTGGTCCCAAACGGTCAGAAAATGCAAAAGTGCTGTGGTCCTTAAGGGGATAAATTCATCTGAATTCTGAAAATTGTATAACATTTAGTTTATATTAATACACACAAACTTCCCTGACACACACTTAACGCTTCTTCAGAGCCCTCTGTAAACAATACAATAAAAAATAGAACAATAATTACTTATAATCCATAGTCCACAATCTTTTTAGAAATGCACACACTCATTAGGTTTGTAAAGAGTACTGTACTTGCTCAGAAGGTAATCCATGAATTGCAGATAGCTCCTCAGCACCGTCCAGAAGAAGAACACATGGTTTTAAGGTAAGTGATGCTACGAAAGCCTCTACCACAAGAGGAAAGGACCACATGTCACAAATATTATCATGAGAATAAAAATCTTCATTTTGGATACCTGTAGAATAATCATATATATAGCTCAGATTGAGAAACATGTTGACGGATTTATGGCAAAATGACATCTCACATGTATATCCTAGTAAAGGTCAGAAAATCAGATTAAAGGTGATTAAACTTCTTTAAACATGGGCCCCTGTTCCAATCCATCTGAAGTGTGTTCACCCAAGTTATATATGATCAATCCAGAACAACTTGCTGTCTTACACTCAAATAGTTTAAATACTACTGTAATAGATTTTGCTGACTCACACAAAAGCAAAATATATACAGACAAAGGAAAATACGGTGACTATCTGACTAAATATTTATGATGAACAGCTTATGTGTCTCGATGCAGGGTTTTTTCATAACTAATAATAGCAATTTCTAACACGTGTAGTTAAAGAACACTCAAGTAAAAATTAAACTTTCATGAGTCCGATAGAGCAAGCAGTTTTAAACCACTTTCCAATTTACTTCCATTAATAAAATGTGCACAGTATTTTATATTTACACTTTTTGAGTCACAAGCTCCTACTGAGCATGTGCAAGAATTCACAGAATATACGTATATGCATTTGTGATTGGCTGATGGCTGTCACATGATACAGGAGTGGAAAGAGACATAACTGAAATTTGTTAGAAAAAACATAATTTATGCTTACCTGATAAATGTATTTCTCTTGTAGTGTATTCAGTCCACGGGTCATCCATTACTTATGGGATATATTCCCTTCCCAACAGGAAGTTGCAAGAGGATCACCCAAGCAGAGCTGCTATATAGCTCCTCCCCTCACATGTCATATCCAGTCATTCGACCGAAACAAGACAAGAAAGGAGAAACCATAGGGTGCAGTGGTGACTGGAGTTTTAATTAAAATTTAGATCTGCCTCAAAAAAAGACAGGGCGGGCCGTGGACTGAATACACTACAAGAGAAATAAATTTATCAGGTAAGCATAAATTATGTTTTCTCTTGTTAAGTGTATTCAGTCCACGGGTCATCCATTACTTATGGGATACCAATACCAAAGCTAAAGTACACGGATGATGGGAGGGACAAGGCAGGAACTTTAAACGGAAGAAACCACTGCCTGTAGAACCTTTCTCCCAAAAACAGCCTCCGAAGAAGCAAAAGTGTCAAATTTTTAAAATTTTGAAAAGGTGAAGTGAAGGCCAAGTCACAGCCTTGCAAATCTGTTCAACAGAGGCCTCATTCTTAAAGGCCCAGGTGGAAGCCACAGCTCTAGTGGAATGAGCTGTAATTCTTTCAGGAGGCTGCTGTCCAGCAGTCTCATAGGCTAAACGTATTATGCTACGAAGCCAAAAGGAGAGAGAGGTAGCCGAAGCTTTTTGACCTCTCCTCTGACCAGAATAAACGACAAACAGGGAAGAAGTTTGACGAAAATCTTTAGTTGCCTGTAAATAGAACTTCAGGGCACGGACTACGTCCAGATTATGCAAAAGTCGTTCCTTCTTTGAAGAAGGGTTAGGACATAATGATGGAACAACAATCTCTTGATTGATATTCCTGTTAGAAACTACCTTAGGTAAGAACCCAGGTTTAGTACGCAGAACTACCTTGTCTGAATGGAAAATCAGATAAGGAGAATCACAATGTAAGGCAGATAACTCAGATACTCTTCGAGCCGAGGAAATAGCCATCAAAAACAGAACTTTCCAAGATAACAGCTTAATATCAATGGAATGAAGGGGTTCAAATGGAACACCTTGAAGAACTTTAAGAACTAAGTTTAAGCTCCACGGCGGAGAAACAGTCTTAAACACAGGCTTAATCCTAGCCAAAGCCTGACAAAAAACCTGAACGTCTGGAACTTCTGCCAGACGTTTGTGTAAAAGGATAGACAGAGCAGAAATCTGTCCCTTTAACGAACTAGCAGATAAGCCCTTTTCTAAACCCTCTTGTAGAAAAGACAATATCCTAGGAATCCTAACCTTACTCCATGAGTAACTCTTGGATTCGCACCAATATAAATATTTACGCCATATTTTATGGTAAATTCTTCTGGTAACAGGTTTCCGAGCCTGTATTAAGGTATCAATAACCGACTCCGAGAAGCCACGCTTTGATAGGATCAAGCGTTCAATCTCCATGCAGTCAGCCTCATAGAAATTAGATTTGGATGGTTGAAAGGACCCTGAATTAGAAGATCCTGCCTCAGAGGCAGAGACCATGGTGGACAGGACGACATGTCCACTAGGTCTGCATACCAGGTCCTGCGTGGCCACGCAGGCGCTATCAAAATCACTGATGCTCTCTCTTGTTTGATCTTGGCAATCAGTCGAGGTAGCAGCGGAAATGGTGGAAACACATAAGCCATGTTGAAAACCCAAGGGGCTGCTAGAGCATCTATCAGCGCCGCTCCCGGGTCCCTGGACCTGGATCCGTAACAAGGAAGCTTGGCGTTCTGGCGAGACGCCATGAGATCCAGTTCTGGTTTGCCCCAACGATGAATAAGTTGAGCGAAGACCTCCGGATGAAGTTCCCACTTCCCCGGATGAAAAGTCTGGCGACTTAGAAAGTCCGCCTCCAAGTTCTCCACGCCTGGGATGTAGATCGCTGACAGGTGGCAAGAGTGAGACTCTGCCCAGCGAATTATCTTTGAGACTTATAACATCGCTAGGGAACTCCTGGTTCCCCCTTGATGGTTGATGTAAGCCACAGTCGTGATGTTGTCCGACTGAAATCTGATGAACCTCAGTGTTGCTAACTGAGGCCAAGCTAGAAGAGCATTGAATATTGCTCTTAACTCCAGAATATTTATTGGGAGGAGTTTCTCCTCCTGAGTCCACGATCCCTGAGCCTTCAGGGAGTTCCAGACTGCGCCCCAACCTAGAAGGCTGGCATCTGTTGTTACAATCGTCCAATCTGGCCTGCGAAAGGTAATCCCTTTGGACAGATGGACCCGAGAAAGCCACCAGAGAAGAGAATCTCTGGTCTCTTGATCCAGATTTAGTAGAGGGGACAAATCTGAGTAATCCCCATTCCACTGACTTAGCATGCATAATTGCAGCGGTCTGAGATGCAGGCGTGCAAATGGTACTATGTCCATTGCCGCTACCATTAAGCCGATTACTTCCATGCACTGAGCTACTGACGGGCGTGGAATGGAATGAAGGACACGGCAAGCATTTAGAAGTTTTGATAACCTGGACTCCGTCAGGTAAATTTTCATCTCTACAAAATCTATAAAAGTCCCTAGGAAGGGAACCCTTGTGAGTGGTAATAGAGAACTCTTTTCCACATTCACCTTCCACCCATGCGACCTCAGAAATGCCAGAACTATCTCTGTATGAGACTTGGCAATTTGAAAACTTGACGCTTGTATCAGAATGTCGTCTAGGTACGGAGCCACCGCTATGCCTCGCGGTCTTAGTACCGCCAGAAGTGAGCCCAGAACCTTTGTAAAAATTCTCGGGGCCGTAGCTAACGCGAAGGGAAGAGCTACAAACTGGTAATGCCTGTCTAGAAAGGCAAATCTTAGGTACCGATAATGATCTTTGTGAATCGGTATGTGTAGGTAGGCATCCTTTAAGTCCACTGTGGTCATATACTGACCCTCTTGGATCATGGGTAGGATGGTTCGAATAGTTTCCATTTTGAATGATGGAACTCTTAGGAATTTGTTTAAGATTTTTAGGTCCAAGATTGGTCTGAAGGTTCCCTCTTTCTTGGGAACCACAAACAGATTTGAGTAAAATCCTTGCCCTTGTTCCGTCCGCGGAAGTGGGTGGATCACCCCCATTACTATGAGGTCTTGTACACAGCGTAGAAATGCCTTTTTCTTTATTTGGTTTGCTTATAACCTTGAAAGATGAAATCTCCCTTGTGGAGGAGAAGCTTTGAAGTCCAGAAGATATCCCTGAGATATAATCTCCAACGCCCAGGGATCCTGGACATCTCTTGCCCACGCCTGGGCGAAGAGAGAAAGTCTGCCCCCCACTAGATCCGTTTCCGGATAGGGGGCCCTATCTTCATGCTGTCTTAGGGGCATTAGTAGGTTTTCTGGCCTGCTTGCCCTTGTTCCAGGACTGGTTAGTTTTCCAGGTCTGTCTGTAACGAGCAACAGTTCCTTCCTGTTTTGGAGCGGAGGAAGTTGATGCTGCTCCTGCCTTGAAGTTTCGAAAGGCACGAAAATTAGACTGTTTGGCCTTTGCTTTGGCCCTGTCCTGAGGAAGAGTATGACCCTTACCTCCAGTAATGTCAGCGATAATTTCTTTCAAACCGGGCCCGAAAAAGGTCTGCCCTTTGAAAGGAATATTAAGCAATTTAGATTTAGATGTCACGTCAGCTGACCAGGATTTAAGCCATAGCGCTCTGCGCGCCTGGATGGCGAATCCGGAATTCTTAGCCTTTAGTTTAGTTAAATGTACAATGGCATCAGAAACAAATGCATTAGCTAGCTTAAGTGCTTTAAGCTTGTCCATAATTTCATCCAATGGAGCTGTGCGAATGGCCTCTTCTAGAGACTCAAACCAGAATGCCGCAGCAGCAGTGACAGGCGCAATGCATGCAAGGGTCTGTAAGATAAAACCTTGTTGAACAAACATTTTCTTAAGGTAACCTTCTAATTTTTTATCCATTAGATCCGAAAAAGCACAACTATCCTCCACCGGGATAGTGGTACGCTTAGCTAAAGTAGAAACTGCTCCCTCCACCTTAGGGACCGTCTGCCATAAGTCCCGTGCAGTGGCGTCTATTGGAAACATTTTCCTAAATATAGGAGGTGGGGAAAAGGGCACACCGGGTCTATCCCACTCCTTGCTAATAATTTCTGTAAGCCTTTTAGGTATAGGAAAAACGTCAGTACACACCGGCACCGCATAGTATCTATCCAGCCTACACATTTTCTCTGGAATTGCAACTGTGTTACAGTCATTCAGAGCCGCTAAAACCTCTCCAAGCAATACACGGAGGTTCTCTAGCTTAAATTTAAAATTAGAGATCTCTGAATCCGGCTTCCCCGGATCAGATCCGTCACCCACAGAATGAAGCTCTCCGTCCTCATGTTCTGCAAACTGTGACGCAGTATCAGACATGGCTCTCATATCACCAGCGCGCTCTGTCCTTATCCCAGAGCTATCGCGCTTGCCTCTTAATTCCGGCAATTTAGATAACACTTCTGTCAGGGTATTATTCATAATAGTAGCCATGTCTTCTAATGTGATTTGTATGGGCGTCACTGATGTACTTGGCGCCACAATCTCACGCGCCTCCTGAGCGGGAGGCGAAGGTACTGACACGTGAGGAGAGTTAGTCGGCATAACTTCCCCCTCGTTGTCTGGTGATAATTCCTTTACAGATAAAGACTGTCTATTATTTAAAGTGACATCAATACATTTAGTACACATATTTCTATGGGGCTCCACATTGGCCTTCAAACATAGTGAACAAACAGATTCATCTGTGTCAGACATGTTTAAACAGACTAGCAATGAGACTAGCAAGCTTGGAAAATGCTTTAAAATAAATTTACAAGCAATATAAAAACCGCTACTGCGCCTTTAAGAAGCACAAAAAACTGTCACAGTTGAAATAACAATGAACCAAATCTGTTATAGCAACCAAATTTTCACAGTAAATATATTAGTTTAGCAGAGCATTGCACCCACTAGCAAATGGATGATTAACCCCTTAATACCCAAAAACGGATAATCAATATGCAAATAAATGTTTTAAACACAGTCAAACACACTGTCACAGGTCTGCTGTGACTGATTACCTCCCTCAAAATGACTTTTGAAAACCTCTGAGCTCTCTAGAGACGTCCTGGGTCATGCAGGAAGAAGCAGGAAGACTGTGACTGAATTTTTACTGTGCAAAAAAGTGCTAAAATAGGCCCCTCCCACTCATTATTACAGCAGTGGGAAACCTCAGTTAACTGTTTCTATGCAGAAATATAAGTCAGCCATGTGGAAAAATTCATGCCCCTATAAGGTTTATCACCAATGTACCTCACAAAAACGATTAAACATGCCAGTAAACGTTTTCAAGATCCCTTTTTAAAGAGAATATATTGTTATTTATAAGCCTGCTACCAGTCGCTTCTACTGCAGTTAAGGCTCATTACATTACTTTCAGTATTAGCAGCATTTTCTTAGTCAAATTCCATTCCTTAGAAAATTACATTACTGCACATACATTTAATCAGCCTGATACCAGTCGCTACCACTGCATTTAAGGCTGTACTTACATTACTTCGGTATCAGCAGTATTTTCTTTGTCAATTCCATTCCTTAGAAAAATATTTTACTGCACATACCTCATTTGCAGGAGAACCCGCACGCTATTCCCTTTCTGAAGTTACCTCACTCCTCAGAATGTGCGAGAACAGCCAGTGGATCTTAGTTACTTCTGCTAAGATCATAGAAAACGCAGGCAGATTTCTTCTTCTAAATACTGCCTGAGAAAAAAAAACAGCACACTCCGGTGCCATTTAAAAATAACAAACTTTTGATTGAAGAAATAATTAAGTATAGAAACCCCACACTCCTCTCACGACCTCCTACTATGTTGAGGGTTGCAAGAGAATGACTGGATATGACATGTGAGGGGAGGAGCTATATAGCAGCTCTGCTTGGGTGATCCTCTTGCAACTTCCTGTTGGGAAGGGAATATATCCCATAAGTAATGGATGACCCGTGGACTGAATACACTTAACAAGAGAAAAAGTCTACTATCCATTGAAGTTCAGACTTAGTGCTATTGAATTTTCTTCTTATCATGCCTTTTTTAAATAAACAAATCTTCTGTATTTACTGGTCCTTTAATACTTTCATATCAATTTTTATTACATTTTAATTTATTAGTATTTATGTATTTTTAAAGCATCCTCATTTCAATCATGAACAAACATTCTGATGATCAAATAGTATTTGTGTACATGATTCATAGTCAGTGTGAAATCCTGAGAAATGTTTGGAGAGCAAACAAAACCAAGTTTTCTGATGGATTTGAATAGCCTTGAGTTAGAAAACCCTGCAGAAACCTATTCAAAAGATTTACTAATATGATTAACTTGTTGATGTCTAAGCTAGAAAAGTGTATTAGAGTAAATAGGTTCAATTTCCCTTACCAACAAGCAGAATGCATGGCACATAAAGCTCTCCTTACAGTGCATAACTGGTCAGATGTAAAGGAGTTTATACTTGCCACATTAGTCTGTGAAGTATATCAAGTGAAGACTAATAACACCTAGATTTAGAGTTCTGCGTTAGCCGTCAAAAGCAGCGTTAAGGGGACCTAACGCTGCTTTTGGCCGCCCGCTGGTATTTAGAGTCAGGCAGGAAAGGGTCTAACGCTCACTTCCAAGCCGCAACTTTTCCATACCGCAGATCCCCTTACGCCATTGCGTATCCTATCTTTTCAATGGGATCTTCCTAACGCTGGTATTTAGAGTCTTGGCTGAAGTGACAAGACTCCTAATGCCAAAAAAATCAGTAGCAAAGATATTTATTGGCTAACGCCGGTTTATAGACCTCTTAACTACTGTGCTCTAAAGTACACTAACACCCATAAACTACCTATGTACCCCTAAACCGAGGTCCCCCCACATCGCCGCCACTATAATAAATATTTTTAACCCCTAATCTGCCGACCGCACACCGCCGCCACCTACATTATCCCTATGAACCCCTAATCTGCTGCACCTAACATCGCCGACACCTACATAATATTTATTAACCCCTAATCTGCCCCCCCCCCCAACGTCGCCGCTACCTAACTACACTTATTAACCCCTAATCTGCCAACTGGACCTTGTCACCACTATAATAAATGTATTAACCCCTAAACCGCCGCACTCCCGCCTCACAAACACTATAATAAATTGTATTAACCCCTAATCTGCCCTCCCTAACATCGCCGCCACCTAACTTCAAGTATTAACCCCTAATCTGCCGACCGGACCTCGCCGCTACTATAATAAATGTATTAACCCCTAAAGCTAAGTCTAACCCTAATACCCCCCTAAATTAAATATAATTTTAATCTAACGAAATAAATTAAATCTTATTAACTAAAGTATTCCTATTTAAAACTAAATACTTACCTGTAAAATAAACCCTAATATAGCTACAATATAACGAATAATTATATTGTAGCTATTTTAGGATTTTTATTTATTTTACAGGCAACTTTGTATTTATTTTAACTAGGTACAATACCTATTAAATAGTTATTTACTATTTAATAGCTACCTAGTTAAAAACAGAATTTATGCTTACCTGATAAATTAATTTCTCTTGCGGTGTATCCAGTCCACGGATTCATCCTTTACTTGTGGCATATTCTCATTCCCTACAGGAAGTGGCAAATAGAGCACACAGCAGAGCTGTCCATATAGCTCCCCCTCTAGCTCCACCCCCCAGTCATTCGACCAAAGGTTAGGAAGAAAAAGGAGAAACCATAGGGTGCAGTGGTGACTGTAGTTTAAACAAAAACATTTTTACCTGATTTAAATGCCAGGGCGGGCCGTGGACTGGATACACCGCAAGAGAAAGTAATTTATCAGGTAAGCATAAATTCTGTTTTCTCTTGCAAGGTGTATCCAGTCCACGGATTCATCCTTTACTTGTGGGATACCAATACCAAAGCTTTAGGACACGGATATAGGGAGGGAACAAGACAGGTACCTTAAACGGAAGGCACCACTGCTTGCAAAACTTTTCTCCCAAAAATAGCCTCCGAAGAAGCAAAAGTATCGAATTTGTAAAATTTGGCAAAAGTATGCAGTGAAGACCAAGTCGCTGCCTTACAAATCTGTTCAACAGAAGCCTCATTTTTGAAAGCCCATGTGGAAGCCACTGCTCTGGTAAAATGAGCAGTAATTCTTTCAGGAGGCTGCTGGCCAGCAGTCTCATAGGCCAAACGGATGATGCTTTTCAGCCAAAAAGAAAGAGAGGTAGCAGTCGCTTTCTGACCTCTCCTCTTACCAGAATAGATAACAAACAAGGAAGATGTTTGTCTGAAATCCTTAGTTGCTTGTAAATAGAACTTTAAAGCACGAACTACATCAAGATTGTGTAAAAGACGTTCCTTCTTCGAAGATGGATTAGGACACAGAGAAGGAACAACTATTTCCTGGTTAATATTCTTGTTAGAAACAACTTTAGGAAGAAAACCAGGCTTGGTACACAAAACTACCTTATCTGCGTGGAACACCAGGTAAGGGGAATCACACTGTAAGGCAGATAATTCTGAAACTCTTCGAGCAGAAGAGTTAGCTACCAAAAACAAAACTTCCAAGATAACAACTTAATGTCTATCGAATGTAAAGGTTCAAACGGAACCCCTTGAAGAACTGAAAGAACTAGATTCAAACTCCATGGCGGAGCCAAAGGTTTATAGACAGGCTTGATTCTGACTAAAGCCTGAGCAAACGCTTGAACGTCTGGTACCTCTGCCAGAAGCTTGTGTAACAGGATAGACAAAGCAGATATTTGTCCTTTTAAGGAACTAGCTGACAATCCTTTCTCCAATCCTTCTTGGAGAAAGGACAATATCCTGGGAATCCTAATCTTACTCCATGAGTTACCCTTGGATTCACACCAACAAAGATATTTCCGCCATATCTTATGGTAGATTTTCCTGGTGACAGGCTTTCTAGCCTGAATCAGAGTATCTACAACTGACTCAGAGAACCCACGCTTTGATAGAACTAAGCGTTCAATCTCCAAGCAGTCAGACATAGAGAAACTAGATTTGGATGCTTGAAAGGACCCTGTATTAGAAGATCCTGCCTCATTGGCAGTGTCCATGGTGGGACAGATGACATGTCCCTTAGGTCTGCATACCAAGTCCTGCGTGGCCACGCAGGCGCTATCAGAATCACCGAAGCCTTCTCCTGCTTGATTCTGGCGACCAGACGCGGGAGGAGAGGAAACGGTGGAAAAACATAAGCCAGATTGAAGGACCAAGGCACTGCTAGAGCATCTATCAATACCGCCTTGGGGTCCCGGGACCTGGACCCGTGGAGAGGAAGTTTGGCGTTCTGACGGGACGCCATCAGATCCAATTCTGGAATGCCCCATAGCTGAGTCAGCTGGGCAAATACCTCCGGGTGGAGTTCCCACTCCCCCGGGTGAAAAGTCTGACGACTTAGAAAATCCGCCTCCCAGTTGTCTACTCCTGGGATGTGAATTGCTGAGAGATGGCAGGAGTGATCCTCCGCCCACCTGATTATTTTGGTTACTTCCGTCATCGCTAGGGTACTCTTTGTTCCCCCCTGATGATTGACGTAAGCTACAGTCGTGATGTTGTCCGACTGAAATCTGATGAATTTGGCCGCAGCTAGTTGAGGCTATGCCTGAAGAGCGTTGAATATCGCCCTCAGTTCCAGAATGTTTATCGGGAGAAGCGTTTCTTCCCGAGACCATAAGCCCTGAGCTTTCAGGGAGTCCCAGACCGCACCCCAGCCTAACAGACTGGCGTCGGTCGTTACAATGACCCACTCTGGCCTGCGGAAACATATTCCCTGAGACAGGTGGTCCTGAGACAACCACCAGAGAAGAGAATCTCTGGTCTCCTGGTCCAACTGAATTTGAGGAGACAAATCTGCATAATCCCCATTCCACTGTTTGAGCATGCATAGTTGCAGTGGTCTGAGGTGTATCCGAGCAAAAGGGACTATGTCCATTGCCGCTACCATTAATCCGATTGTCTCCATGCACTGAGCCACAGATGGCCGGGGAATGGAATGAAGAACTCGGCAAGTAGTTAAGATTTTTAATTTTCTGACCTCCGTCAGAAATATTTTCATTTCTACCGAGTCTATTAGAGTCCCTAGGAAGGGAACCCTTGTGAGAGGGGAAAGAGAACTCTTTGTGAGACCTCAGAAAGGCCAGTACAATCTCCGTGTGAGACTTGGCTCTTTGGAAAGACAGCACCTTAATTAAAATGTCGTCTAGGTAAGGCGCCACTGCTATGCCCCGTGGTCTTAGCAGCGCCAGAAGGGACCCTAGCACCTTTGTGAAAATTCTGGGAGCAGTGGCTAAGCCGAAAGGAAGAGCCACAAACTGGTAATGCTTGTCCAGAAAGGCGAACCTGAGAAACTGGTGATGATCTTTGTGGATAGGAATGTGTAGGTATGCATCCTTTAGATCCACGGTAGTCATATATTGACCTTCCTGGATCATTGGTAAGATTGTCCGAATGGTCTCCATTTTGAATGATGGGACTCTGAGGAATCTGTTTAGAATTTTTAGATCCAGGATGGGTCTGAAAGTTCCCTCTTTTTTGGGAACAACAAACAGGTTTGAGTAAAAACCCAGCCCGTGTTCCACGATTGGAACTGGGTGGATCACTCCCATTGTATGTAGATCTTCTACACAGCGTAAAAAAACGCTTCTTTCTTTGTCTGATCTGTAGCCAGAAGATAAATGTGGAACCTCCCCCTTGGAGGAGAACCCTTGAATTCTAGAAGATATCCCTGGGATACAATATCTAACGCACAAGGATCGTGTACATCTCTTGCCCAGGCCTGAGCGAAGAGAGAGAGTCTGCCCCATACTAGATCCGGTCCCGGATCGAGGGCTACCCCTTCATGCGGTCTTGGTGGCAGCTGCAGGCTTTTTGGCCTGTTTCCCCTTATTCCAGCCCTGGTAAGGTTTCCAAGTTGCCTTGGGCTGTGAAGCGTTACCCTCTTACTTTGCAGCCGGAGAGAATGAAGCGGGGCCTTTCCTGAAATTACGAAAGGAACGAAAATTAGCTTTGTTCTTTGTCTTAAAGGATTTGTCCTGAGGGAGAGCATGGCCTTTTCCCCCGGTGATTTCTGAAATAATCTCTTTCAATTCAGGCCCGAAGAGGGTCTTTCCTTTGAAAGGGATGTTCAAAAGCTTGGATTTAGACGACACATCGGCCGACCAGGACTTTAGCCATAGCGCCCTGCGCGCCAAAATGGCGAAACCTGAATTTTTTGCCACTAACTTAGCTATTTGGAAAGCGGCGTCAGTGATAAAAGAATTAGCTAGCTTAAGAGCCTTAATTCTATCCATAATTTCCTCATATGAGGTCTCCGTCTGGAGCGAGTCTTCCAGCGCCTCAAACCAGAAAGCGGCTGCAGTAGTTACAGGAATAATGCAGGCAATAGGCTGGAGAAGAAAACCTTGTTGAACAAAAATTTTCTTAAGTAAACCCTCTAACTTCTTATCCATAGGGTCTTTGAAAGCACAACTGTCTTCAATTGGTATGGTTGTGCGATTAGCAAGTGAAGAAACAGCCCCCTCCACCTTAGGGACCGTCTGCCACGAGTCCAGCGTGGTGTCAGATATGGGGAACATTTTCTTAAAAACAGGAGGGGGAACAAAGGGAACACCTGGTCTATCCTACTCCCTAGTAACGATATCCGCAATCCTCTTAGGGACCGGAAACGCATCCGTGTAAACAGGGACCTCTAGGTACTTGTCCATTTTACACAATTTCTCTGGGATCACCAAAGGGTCACAGTCATCCAGAGTAGCTAATACCTCCCTAAGTAAAACACGGAGGTGTTCTAGTTTAAATTTAAAAGCCAATGTATCTGAATCTGTCTGGGGAGGAACCCTTCCTGAATCAGAGACTTCTCCCTCAGACATCAAATCCCTCGCTCCCACTTCAGAGTGTTGTGAGGGTATATCGGATACGGCTACCAAAGCGTCAGAATGCTCATAATCTGTTCTTAAAACGGAGCTATCACGCTTTGCAGGTAACACGGGCAGTTTAGATAAGAAGGCTGTAAGAGAATTATCCATGACTGCCACTAAGTCTTCTAATGTAAAAGGGTTAGACGCACTAGAGGTACTAGGCGTCGCTTGCGCGGGCGTAACTGGTTGTGACACTTGGGGAGAGGCAGACGGGCTACCCTCGTTACCTTCAGTCTGAGAATCATCTTGGGCCACATTCTTAAGTGCAACAATATGATCTTTAAAGTGTATAGACATATCAGTACAAGTGGGACGCATTCTGAGAGGGGGTTCCACCATGGCTTCTAAACACATTGAACAAGGATTTTCCTTAGTGTCAGACATGTTTAACAGACTAGTAGTATACACAAACAGGCTTGGAAATCACTTTAATCAAATAAAAAACACTATTTGAAAAAAACGTTACTGTGCCTTTAAGAGATAAAAAGAGCACACAATTTTACAAAACAGTGAAAAATGCAGCAATCCTTTTGAAATTTTCACAGTATGTACCTAAAGCCTTAATATGATTGCACCACAAGTTGCAGAACGATTAACCCCTTAATGCCCAAACCGGAGCAGCCTAAAGCCAACACCCGGTTAAAGTTACTACAGCACCTTGCCACAGCCTTGCTGTGGCCCTACCTGCCCATAGGGATCAGATTTGGGGGAATATAGCTTCTTTAAGGCCCTCAAACAGCAGCAGGACCCTCCATCTGAAGCAGCATGAACTTCTCTGCAATTCTAAGTGCGCATCTGAGGCGCGAAATTAGGCCCCTCCCACTCTACTCCGGAGCTGTGCGGCCTACTAAATCACTCCCAAGTGAATAAAAAACAACCATGTGGGTAATAACCCCAGAAAGAACCCAAAAGGGCTTTCAAAGTGTCCTGCAAAACGATTTTTCCTTAGCTAAACAATCGATTGCCCTGCATAAGTTTCAACCAGTATATTAGCCCTATTATGTAAGCATTCAATTCCTTACTGAGTCTGTGAACATAGCTTACCCTCCCCTCATGGGGATATTGTCAGTCTCTTCTAGCATTATCTCAGTCTTGTCTAGAAATAAATGACTGAACATACCTTATTGCAGATCACCCTGCAAACTGTTCCCCCCAACTGAAGTTTTCTGGTACTCCTCAGTCCTGTGTCAGAACAGCAGTGGATTTTTGTTACAACATGCTAAAATCATTTTCCTCTCAGCAGAAATCTTCATCACTTTTCTGCTAGAGAGTAAATAGTACAAACCGGTACCATTTAAAATAACAAACTTTTGATTGAAGATAATAAAACTACAATTCTAACACCACATTCACTTTACCCTCCCGAGACAGACCCTAGTGCTTAGAGCCGGCAAAGAGAATGACTGGGGGTGGAGCTAGAGGGGGAGCTATATGGACAGCTCTGCTGTGTGCTCTCTTTGCCACTTCCTGTAGGGAATGAGAATATCCCACAAGTAAAGGATGAATCCGTGGACTGGATACACCTTGCAAGAGAAATAATTACAAAATTACCTGTAAAATAAATCATAACCTAAGTTACAATTAAACCTAACACTACACTATCAATAAATTAATTAAATAAATTACCTACAATTATATACAATTAAATAAACTAAACTAAATTACAAAAAAAAAAACCTACTAAATTACAAAAAATAAAAAAAGATTACAAGAATATTAGGCTAATTACACCTACTCTAAGCCCCCTAATAAAATAAAAAAGCCCCCCAAAATAATAAAGGTCCATACCCTATTCTAAATTAAAAAGTAACCAGCTCTTTTACCAGCCCTTAAAAGGGCTTTTTGCGGGGCATGCCCCAAAGTAAAAAAAAATACAACCCCCCCCAACATTAAAACCCACCACCCACATACCCCTACTCTAACCCAAACCCCCCTTAAATAAACCTAACACTACCCCCCTGAAGATCTCCCTACCTTGAGTCGTCTTCACCCAGCCGGGCCGAAGTCTTCATCCGATGGGGCAGAAGAGGACATCCAGACCGGCAGAAGTCTTCATCCTATCCGGGCAGAAGAGGACATCCGGACCGGCAGACATCTTCATCCAAGCGGCATCTTCTATCTTCCTCCATCCGGAGCGGAGCCATCTTCTTCCAGCCGACGCGGATCCATCCTCTTCAACCGACGCCTACTCACCAAATGAAGGTTCCTTTAAATGACGTCATCCAAGATGGCGTGCCTCGAATTCCAATTGGCTGATAGGATTCTATCAGCCAATCGGAATTAAGGTAGGAAAAATATGATTGGCTGATTAAATCAGCCAATCAGATTGAGCTTGCATTCTATTGGCTGATCGGAACAGCTAATAGAATGCGAGTTCAATCTGATTGGCTGATTGAATCAGCCAATCGAATTGAACTTGAATCTGATTGGCTGATTCAATCAGCCAATCAGATTTTTCCAACCTTAATTCCGATTGGCTGATAGAATCCTATCAGCCAATCGGAATTCGAGGGACGCCATCTTGGATGACATCATTTAAAGGAACCTTCATTCGGTGAGTAGGCGTCGGTTGAAGAGGATGGATCCGCGTCGGCTGGAAGAAGATGGCTCCGCTTCGCTCCGGATAGATGAAGATAGAAGATGCCGCTTGGATGAAGATGTCTGCCGATCCGGATGTCCTCTTCTGCCCGGATAGGATGAAGACTTCTGCCGGTCTGGATGTCCTCTTCTGCCCCATCAGATGAAGACTTCGGACTGGCTGGGTGAAGACGACTCAAGGTAGTCAGGGGGGTAGTGTTAGGTTTATTTAAGGGGGGTTTGGGTTAGAGTAGGGGTATGTGGGTGGTGGGTTTTAATGTTGGGGGGTTGTATTTTTTTTACAGGCAAAAGAGCTGATTACTTTGGGGCATGCCCCGCAAAAAGCCCTTTTAAGGGCTGGTAAAAGAGCTGGTTACTTTTTCATTTAGAATAGGGTAGGGACCTTTATTATTTTGGGGGGCTTTTTAATTTTTTAGGGGGCTTAGAGTAGGTGTAATTAGCCTAATATTCTTGTAAAAAAAAATTATTTTTTGTACTTTAGTGTTTGTTTTGTTTGTAATTTAGTTTAGTTTATTTAATTGTATGTAATTGTAGGTAATTTATTTTATTAATTTATTGATAGTGTAGTGTTAGGTTTAATTGTAACTTAGATTAGGATTTATTTTACAGGTAACTTTGTAATTATTTTAACTAGGTAGCTATTAAATAGTAAATAACTATTTAATAGCTATTGTACCTAGTTAAAATAAATACAAAGTTGCCTGTAAAATAAATATAAATCCTAAAATAGCTACAATATAATTATTCGTTATATTGTAGCTATATTAGGGTTTATTTTACAGGTAAGTATTTAGTTTTAAATAGGAATACTTTAGTTTATAAGATTTAAATTATTTTGTTAGATTAAAATTACAGTTGCAAGAAAAAGTATGTGAACCCTTTGGAATGATATGGATTTCTGCACAAATTGGTCATAAAATGTGATCTGATCATCATCTAAGTCACAACAATAGACAATCACAGTCTGCTTAAACTAATAACACACAAAGAATGAAATGTTGCCATGTTTTTATTGAACACACCATGTAAACATTCACAGTGCAGGTGGAAAAAGTATGTGAACCCCTAGACTAATGACATCTCCAAGAGCTAATTGGAGTGAGATGTCAGCCAACTGGAGTCCAATCAATGAGATGAGATTGGAGGTGTTAGTTACAGCTGCCCTGCCCTATAAAAACACACACCAGTTCTGGGTTTGCTTTTCACAAGAAGCATTGCCTGATGTGAATGATGCCACGCACAAAAGAGCTCTCAGAAGACCTACGATTAAGAATTGTTGACTTGCATAAAGCTGGAAAGGGTTATAAAAGTATCTCCAAAAGCCTTGCTGTTCATCAGTCCACAGTAAGACAAATTGTCTATAAATGGAGAAAGTTCAGCACTGCTGCTACTCTCCCTAGAAGTGGTCGTCCTGTAAAGATGACTGCAAGAGCACAGTGCAGACTGCTCAATGAGGTGAAGAAGAATCCTAGAGTGTCAGCTAAAGACTTACAAAAGTCACTGGCAAATGCTAACATCCCTGTTAGCGAATCTACATTATGTAAAACACTAAACAAGAATGGATTTCATGGGAGGATACCACAGAGGAAGCCACTTCTGTCCAAACAAAACATTTCTGCATGTTTACAGTTTGCATAAGAGCACCTGGATGTTCCACAGCAGTACTGGCCAAATATTCTGTGGACAGATGAAACAAAAGTTGAGTTGTTTGGAAGAAACACACAACACTATGTGTGGCGAAAAAGAGGTACAGCACACCAACATCAAAACCTCATCCCAACTGTGAAGTATGGTGGTGGGGGCATCATGGTTTGGGGCTGCTTTGCTGCATCAGGGCCTGGCCGAATTGCTATCATTGAAGGAAAAATGAATTCCCAAGTTTATCAAGACATTTTGCAGGAGAACTTAAGGCCATCTGTCTACCAGCTGAAGCTCAACAGAAGATGGGTGTTGCAACAGGACAATGACCCAAAGCATAGAAGTAAATCAACAACAGAATGGCTTAAACAGAAGAAAATACGCCTTCTGAAGTAGCCCAGTCAGAGTCCTGACCTCAACCCGATTGAGATGCTGTGGCATGACCTCAAGAAAGCGATTCACACCAGACATCCCAAGAATATTGCTGAACTGAAACAGTTCTGTAAAGAGGAATGGTCAAGAATTACTCCTGACCGTTGTGCACATCTGATCTGCAACTACAGGAAACGTTTGGTTGAAGTTATTGCTTCCAAAGGAGGTTCAACCAGTTATTAAATCCAAGGGTTCACATACTTTTTCCTCCTGCACTGTGAATGTTTACATGGTGTGTTCAATAAAAACATGGCAACATTTCATTCTTTGTGTGTTATTAGTTTAAGCAGACTGTGATTGTCTATTGTTGTGACTTAGATGATGATCAGATCACATTTTATGACCAATTTGTGCAGAAATCCATATCATTCCAAAGGGTTCACATACTTTTTCTTGCAACTGTATATTTAACTTAGGGGGGTGTTAGGGTTAGACTTAGCTTTAGGGGTTAATACATTTATTATAGTAGCGGCGAGGTCCGGTCGGCAGATTAGGGGTTAATACTTGAAGTTAGGTGGCGGCGATGTTAGTGAGGGCAGATTAGGGGTTAATACTATTTATTATAGAGTTTGCAAGGCCGGAGTGCGGCGGTTTAGGGGTTAATAAATTTATTATAGTGGCGGCGAGGTCCGGTCGGCAGATTGGGGTTAATAAGTGTAGGTAAGGTAGGGGCGACGTTGGGGGGGGGGGGGCAGATTAGGGGTTAATAAATATAATTAGGGGTCGGCGGTGTTAGGGGCAGCAGATTAGGGGTTCATAGGGATAATGTAGGTTGCGGCGGTGTACGGAGCGGCAGATTAGGGGTTAATAATATAATGCAGGTGTTAGCGATAGCAGGGGCGGCAGATTAGGGGTTAATAAGTGTAAGGTTAGGGGTGATTAGACTCGGGGTTCATGTTAGGGTGTTAGGTGCAGACTTAGAGAGTGTTTCCCCATAGGAAACAATGGGGCTGCGTTGGGAGCTTAAAGCTGCTTTTTTGCAGGTGTTAGGTTTTTTTTCATCCCAAACTGCCCCATTGTTTCCTATGGGGATATCGTGCACAAGCACGTTTTGCCAGCTTACTACTACCGTAAGCAACGCTGATATTGAGGGTTGAAGTGGAGCTAAATTCGGCTCAACGCACCCTTTTCTGAGCCTAACGCAGCCACTCAGACAACTCTCAATACCAGCGTTGTCTGTGATTCAGATAGAGCATGCAATTTTAAGCAACTTTCTAATTTACTCCTATTAGCAATTTTTCTTCGTTCTCTTGCTATCTTTATATGAAAAAGAAGGCATCTAAACTTTTTTTCTTGGTTCAGCACTCTGGACAGCAGTTTTTGATTGGTGGATGAATTTATCCACCAATCAGCAAGGACAACCTAGGTTGTTCACCAAAAATGGGCCGGCATCTAAACTTACATTCTTGCATTTCAAATAAAGATACCAAGAGAATAAAGAACATTTGATAAATTAGAAAGTTGCTTAAAATTTCATGCTCTATCTGAATCACAAAAAAAAAAAATTTGGTTACAGTGTCCCTTTAACCCCTTAAGGACCACAGCACTTTTCCATTTTCTGTCCGTTTGGGACCAAGGCTATTTTTACATTTCTGCAGTGTTTGTGTTTAGCTGTAATTTTCCTCTTACTCATTTACTGTACCCACACATATTATATACCGTTTTTCTCGCCACTAAATGGACTTTCTAAAGATACCATTATTTTCATCATATCTTATAATTTACTATAAAAAAAATTATAAAATATGAGGAAAAAAATGGAAAAAAACAGACTTTTTCTAACTTTGACCCCCAAAATCTGTTACATATCTACAACCACCAAAAAACACCTATGCTAAATAGTTTCTAAATTTTGTCCTGAGTTTAGAAATACCCAATATTTACATGTGCTTTGCTTTTTTTGCAAGTTATAGGGCCATAAATACAAGTAGCACTTTGCTATTTCCAAACCCCTTTTTTTCAAAATTAGCGCTAGTTACATTGGGACACTGATATCTTTCAGGAATCCCTGAATATCCCTTGACATGCATATATTTTTTTTTAGAAGACATCCCAAAGTATTGATCTAGGCCAATTTTGGTATATTTCATGCCACCATTTCACTACCAAATGCGATCAAATAAAAAAAATTGTTCACTTTTTCACAAATTGTTTCACAAACTTTAGGTTTCTCACTGAAATTATTTACAAACAACTTGTGCAATTATGGCACAAATGGTTGTAAATGCTTCTCTGGGATCCCCTTTGTTCAGAAATTCCAGACATATATGGCTTTGGCATTGCTTTTTGGTATTTAGAAGGCCGCAAAATGCCACTGCGCACCACACATGTATTATGCCCAGCATTGAAGGGGTTAATTAGGAAGCTTGTAGGGAGCTTTTAGGGTTAATTTTAGCTTTAGTATAATGTAGTAGACAACCCAAAGTATTGATCTAGGCCCATTTTGGTATATTTCATGCCACCATTTCACCGCCAAATGCTAACAAATAAAAATAAAGCGTTAAATTTTTCACAATTTTAGGTTTCTCACTGAAATTATTTACAAACAGCTTGTGCAATTATGGCATAAATGGTTGTAAAAGCTTCTCTGGGATCCCCTTTGTTCAGAAATAGCAGACATATATGGCTTTGGCTTTGCTTTTTGGTAATTAGAAGGCAGCTAAATGCCGTTGCGCACCACACGTGTATAATGCCCAGCATTGAAGGGGTTAATTAGGGAGCTTGTAGGGAGCTTGCAGGGTTAATTTTAGCTTTAGTGTAGGTATCAACCTCCCACATGACACATCACACCCCCTGATCCCTCCCAAACAGCTCTCTTCCCTCCCCCACCCCACAATTGTCCCCGCCATCTTAAGTACTGGCAGTAAGTCTGCCAGTACTAAAATAAGATTTTTTTGGGGATTTAAAAAAAAATAAAAATGATAATTCTGCTCTGTAGGATCCCCCCTTAGCCCCCAACCTCCCTGATCCCCCCCAAACAGCTCTCTAACCCCCCTCTCTGCCTTATTATGCGCCATATTGGGTACTGGCAGCTGTCTGCCAGTACCCAGTTTGAAATCAAATATATTTTTTATTATATTTTATTATTTAAAAAAATATATTTTCTGTAGTGTAGCTGCCCCCCCTCAACCCCCAACCTCCCACCCTCCCAGATCGTTAAATAACTACTTAATTTCTGTTCCCACCCTCTCTCCCACCGTGTAACACTTAACTTTTGTTCCATAGTGTAGGGTTCCCACCCGCGCGCGCGCGCACCCGCTCCCGTGCACGCGCGCGCACCCACTCACGTGCACGCGCGCGCACTCGCGCACGTGCACGCGCACTCGATCTCGCCCCCTTCCCTACCGATGGCCGCCCACCCGCCTCCCTGGATCAGCTCCCACCCACCAACGAACATGGCCATTGATGGCCGATGCAGAGAGGGCCACAGGGTGGCTCTCTCTTCATCGGTGGGCTAAAAAATGTTATAGCAGGATGCCTCAATATCGAGGCATCACTGCTATAACATGAAAGCAGTTGGAAGTGATCAGGATCGCTTCCACTGCTTTCAAAGACCAACGACGTACGGGGTACGTCCTTGGTCATTAACTGCATTTTTTTGCAGGACGTACCCCATACGTCGTTGGTCACTAAGGGGTTAACCCCTTAGTGACCAGAGCACTTTTCCATTTTCTGTCCGTTTGGGACCAAGGCTATTTTTACATTTCTGCGGTGTTTGTGTTTAGCTGAAATTTTCCTCTTACTCATTTACTGTACCCACACATATTATATACCGTTTTTCTTGCCATTAAATGGACTTTCTAAAAATACCATTATTTTCATCATATCTTATCATTTACTATAAAAAAAATTATAAAATATGAGGAAAAATGGAAAAAAAAAACACTTTTTCTAACTTTGAACCCCAAAATCTGTTACATATCTACAACCACCAAAAAACACCCATGCTAAATTGTTTCTAAATTTTGTCCTGAGTTTAGAAATACCCAATGTTTACATCTTCTTTGCTTTTTTTGTAACTTATAGGGCCATAAATACAAGTAGCACTTTGCTATTTTCAAACCATTTTTTTTCAAAATTAACGCTAGTTACATTAGAACACTAATATCTTTCAGGAATCCCTGAATATCCATTGACATGTATATATTTTTTTTTAGAAGACATCCCAAATTATTGATCTAGGCCCATTTTGGTATATTTCATGCCACCATTTCACCGCCAAATGCGATCAAATACAAAAAATTGTTCACTTTTTCACAAATTTTTTCACAAACTTTCAGTTTCTCACTGAAATTATTTACATACTGCTTGTGCAATTATGGCATAAATGGTTGTAAATTCTTCTCTGGGATCCCCTTTGTTCAGAAATAGCAGACATATATGGCTTTGGCATTGCTTTTTGGTAATTAGAAGGCCGCTAAATGCCACTGCGCACCACACGTGTATTATGCCCAGCAGTGAAGGGGTTAATTAGGGAGCATGTAAGGAGCTTTTTGGGGTAATTTTAGCTTTAGTGTAGTGTAGTAGACAACCCCAAGTATTGATCTAGGCCCATTTTGGTATATTTCATGCCACCATTTCACCGCCAAATGCGATCAAATTAAAAAAAACGTAAAATTTTTCATAATTTTAGGTTTCTCACTGAAATAATTTACAAACAGCTTGTGCAATTATGGCACAAATGGTTGTAAATGCTTCTCTGGGATCCCCTTTGTTCAGAAATAGCAGACATATATGACTTTGGAGTTGCTTTTTGGTAATTAGAATGCTGCTAAATGGCGCTGCGCATCACACGTGTATTATGGCTAGCAGTGAAGGGGTCAATTAGGTAGCTTGTAGGGAGCTTGCAGGGTTAATTTTAGCTTTAGTGTAAAGATCAGCCTCCCACCTGAAACATCAGACCCACTGATCCCTCCCAAACATCTCTCTTCCCTCCCCTACCCCACAAATGTCCCCGCCATCTTAAGTACTGGCAGAAACTCTGCCAGTACTAAAATAAAAGGTATATTTGGGCTTTTTTGTGCATTTTTTGTTAGCATATTTACATATGCTTCTGTGTAGGGATCCCCCTTAGCCCCCAACCTCACTGATCCCCCACTAAACAGCTCTCTAACCCTCCCCCTCTGACTTAATGTGCGCCATCTTGGGTACTGGCAGCTGTCTGCCAGTACCCAGTTTAGTGAAAAAAAGCTTTTTTTTAAATAAAATATGTCCCTTTTCTGTAGTGTAGCTTTCCCCCCCCCCCAAGACCAACCCCCACCCCTTCCAGATCCCTTAGATGGTTTTTAAAATAAAGTTTATTAAATTTTTTTTTTACTTTTACTTTTTAACTTTTCTGTAGTGTAGCGGTTCCCACCCGCTCCCGCCCCGTGCACGCGCCCGCCCGCCACCCCCCGTGCACGCGCGCGCGCCCGTGCGCGCCCCCGACGGTCCCGATCCCGATCCCGCCCCCCGTGACGTCACGCGCAACACCGATGGCCGCCCACCCGCCTCCCAATTCGGCTCCCACCCACCAACGATACCGGCCATCGATGTCCGGTGCAGAGAGGGCCACAGAGTGGCTCTCTCTGCATCGGATGGCCATGTATAGTTATTGCAGGATGCCTCCATATCGAGGCATCACTGCAATAACCGGAAAGCAGCTGGAAGCGAGCAGGATCGCTTCCAGCTGCTTTCCACACCGAGGACGTGCAGGGTACGTCCTCAGGCATTAACTGCCTTTTTTTTGAGGACGTACCCTGCACGTCCTCGGTCATTAAGGGGTTAATGACCGAGGACGTGCAGGGTACGTCCTCAAAAAAAAGGCAGTTAACGCCTGAGGACGTACCCTGCACGTCCTCGGTGTGGAAAGCAGCTGGAAGCGATCCTGCTCGCTTCCAGCTGCTTTCCGGTTATTGCAGTGATGCCTCGATATGGAGGCATCCTGCAATAACCTTTTACGGCCATCCGATGCAGAGAGAGCCACTCTGTGGCCCTCTCTGCACCGGACATCGATGGCCGGTTTCGTTGGTGGGTGGGAGCCGACTTGGGAGGCGGGTGGGCGGCCATCGGTGTGCCGCATGACGTCAAGGGGGGCGGGATCGGGGGCGCGATCGTCGGGGGTGCGCACGGGCGCGCGCGCGTGCACGGAGGGTGGCGGGCGGGCGCGTGCACGGGGCGGGAGCGGGTGGGAACCGCTACACCACGGAAAATGTTTTAATAAATAAGACCTAATCTTGTTTGTGCAAAAGCACAAAAAGTGATCATGGAGGGGTGGGGGGTTGGTTTTGTGTGGGGGGAAGCTACACTACAGAAACTTTTAATAAATGTAAAAAAAAAACATTTTTTTCTTCTAAACTGGGTACTGGCAGACAGCTGCCAGTACCCAAGATGGCGCCCATTAAGTTAGAGTGGGAGGGTTATAGAGCTTTTTAGGGGGGATCAGTGAGGTTGGGGTCTAAGGGGGGATCGTACACATCAGCATATGTAAATATGCTTCTTTTTTTTTAAAAAAAAAAAGGGCCAAATACCTTTTATTTTAGTACTGGCAGAGTTTCTGCCAGTACTTAAAGGGACAGTCTACACCAGAATTTTTATTATTCAAAAAGGTAGATAATCCCTTTATTACCCATTTCCCAGTTTTGCATAACCAACACAGTTATAATAATATACTTTTAACCTCTGTGATTATCTTGTATCTAAGCCTCTGCAAACTGCCCCTTTTTTCAGTTCTTTTGAAAGACTTGCAGTCTAGCCAATCAGTGACTGCTCCCAGATTACTTCACGTGCACGAGCACAGTGTTATCTATATGAAATATGTGAACTAACACCCTCTAGTGGTGAAAAACTGTTAAAATGCAATCTGAAAGAGGTGGGCTTCAAGGTCTAAGAAATTAGCATATGAACCTCCTAGGTTAAGCTTTCAACTAAGAATACCAAGAGAACAAAGCAAAATTGGTGATAAAAGTAAATTGGAAAATTGTTTAAAATTACATGCTCTATCTGAATCATGAAAGTTTATTTTGGCCTAGACTGTCCCTTTAAGATGGCGGGGACAATTGTGGGGTGGGGGAGGGAAGAGAGCTGTTTGGGAGGGATCAGGGGGTCTGATGTTTCAGGTGGGAGGCTGAGCTCTACACTAAATCTAATATTAACCCTGCAAGCTCCCTACAAGCTACCTAATTAACCCCTTCACTGCTAGCCATAATACACGTGTGATGCGCAGCGGCATTTAGCGGCCTTCTAAATACCAAAAAGCAATGCCAAAGCCATATATGTCTGCTATTTCTGAACAAAGGGGATCCCAGAGAAGCATTTACAACCATTTGTGCCATAACTGCACAAGCTGTTTGTAAATTATTTCAGTGAGAAACCTAAAATTGTGAAAAATGTAACTTTTTTTTTTATTTGATCGCATTTGGCGGTGAAATGGTGGCATGAAATATACCAAAATGGGCCTAGATCAATACTTGGGGTTGTCTACTACACTACACTAAAGCTAAAATTACCCCAAAAAGCTCCCTACATGCTCCCTAATTAACCCCTACACTGCTGGGCATAATACACGTGTGGTGCGCAGTGGCATTTAGTGGCATTCTAATTACCAAAAAGCAACACCAAAGCCATATAAGTCTGCTATTTATGAACAAAGGGGATCCCAGAGAAGAATTTACAACCATTTGTGCCATATTTGCACAAGCTGTTTGTAAATAATTTCAGTGAGAAACCTAAAGTTTGTGAAAAAATTTGTGAAAAAGTGAACGATTTTTTTTATTTGATCGCATTTGGCGGTGAAATGGTGGCATGAAATATACCAAAATGGGCCTAAATCAATACTTTGGGTTGTCTTCTAAAAAAAAATATATACATGTCAAGGGATATTCAGGGATTCCTGAAAGATATTAGTGTTCCAATGTAACTAGCGCTAATTTTGAAAAAAAGTGGTTTGGAAATAGCAAAGTGCTACTTGTATTTATGGCCCTATAACTTGCAAAAAAAGCAAAGAACATGTAAACACTGGGTATTTCTAAACTCAGGACAAAATTTAGAAACTATTTAGCATGGGTGTTTTTTGGTGGTCGTAGATGTGTAACAGATTTTTGGGGTCAAAGTTAGAAAAAGTGTGTTTTTTTCCATTTTTTCCTCATATTTTATAATTTTTTTTATAGTAAATTATAAGATATGATGAAAATAATGGTATCTTTAGAAAGTCCATTTAATGGCGAGAAAAACGGTATATAATATGTGTGGGTACAGTAAATGAGTAAGAGGAAAATTACAGCTAAACACAAACACCGCAGAAATGTAAAAATAGCCTTGGTCCCAAACGGACAGAAAATGGAAAAGTGCTGTGGTCATTAAGGGGTTAAGGGTGCGTTGGGGAAAAAAGCTGCGTTAGCTACGCGGGTCTTTACCAACAAAACTCTAAATCTAGCCGTTAGTTTTTTTATGTTTTACTATTTTGGCATTAACACTACTTTTTCTACTTCTTGTTTGATTCGCTTCAATTAACCTCAAGTTTTTATGTGTTTTGATTACATGGCAGAGTTGTCTGCTTTTTGTAGATTTGTTATAATGTAACAATATGTAGTACAACACAGTGGCTGAGTGATCTGCATTACTGTTCACATACAAAAGGTGGCACTGTTGCATTTTTTAATAAACTGTAAAACAGTGGTACCAAAATAAATTGCATCTATACAGTATACAGAGTTACATATGTTCATCCACAGATAAATGTATGTAGATATGCATAATTTAAACTATGTTTAATTGTATTGTACTTTTTAAGGAAATTTTAACAGGAATCTCTATAGCATAATCTGCAAACTGATATTACATTCCTGTGACTGCTGTTTCAAATCAGTGTATTAAAAAAACCCAAAATGTATGCTCATTGCTTACTTGATAAATTCATTTATTTCATGGTGGTGAGAGACCATGAGCCATTACTCCTGGGATTCAACTCTTGGCCACTAGGAGGAGGCAAAGATTCCCAAAAAAGAGCACTAAATCTCTTCCACCTCTCTGGTATGCTTGTCTTATGTATAGCCACGTAAGGAGAAGTAGAAAACTTAAATTATGCTTACCAGATGATTTTCTTTTCTTCTGACGGGGAGAAGCCACAGCTGCATTCATTACTTTTGGGAAATACAGAACCTGGCTACCAGGAGGAGGCAAAGACACCTTAACCAAAGGCTTAAATACCTCCTCCACTTCCCCACTCCCCAGTCATTCTGCCGAGGGAACAAGGAACAGTAGGAGAAATATCAGGGTGAAAAAGGTGCCAGAAGAACAAATAAAATATAAGGCCACCCCATAGAATAAAAACGGGCGGGGAGCTGTGGCCTCGTCAGAAGAAAATAAAATTATCTGGTAAGCATAATTTAAGTTTTTCTTCTTAAACGGGGAGAGGCCACAGCTGCATTCATTACTTCTGGGAAAACAATACCCAAGCTATAGAGGACACTGAATGCAAAACGTGATGGAAAAAGTGGCGAACCCTAATCTGAGGGCACCACAGCCTGCAAAACCTTTCTCCTGAAGGCTGCTTTAGCAGAAGCAAAAAACATCAAACTTGTAAAGTCTGGAAAAAGGAAATTTATGCTTACCTGATAAATTTATTTATTTTTCGATATGATGAGTCCACGGATTTCATCCTTACTTGTGGGATATAGCCTCCTGGTCAGCAGGAGGAGGCAAAGAGCTCCACAGCAGAGCTGTATAAATAGCTCCTCCCTTCCCTCCCAACCCAGTCATTCGACCGAAGTTAGGAAGAGAAAAGAAAAGCCAAGGAGCAGAGGTGTCTGAAGTTTAACAAAAATTTAATAACCTGTCTCATAGAACAGGGCGGGCCGTGGACTCATCGTATCGAAAAAGATATACATTTATCAGGTAAGCATAAATTTCCTTTTCTTTTTCAAGATATGATGAGTCCACGGATTTCATCCTTACTTGTGGGATACAATACCAAAGCTATAGTACACGGATGAAACGGGAGGGACAAGACAGGGAACCTAAACGGAAGGCACCACTGCTTGAAGAACTTTCCTCCCAAAAACAGCCTCATTTGAGGAAAAGGTATCACATTTGAAAAATGTAGAAAAAGAGTGAATAGACGACCAAGTCGCAGTCTTGCACATCTGTTCAACAGAAGCATCATTTTAGAATGCTCATGAGGAAGCCACAGCCCTAGTGGAATGAGCCGTAATTCTTCCAGGAGACTGCTGTCCAGCAGTCTCATATGCAAAACGGAAGATACTCCTCAGTCATAAAGAAAGAAGACTGATGAAAGTCCTTAGTAGCATGCAAGGAGAACTTTAAAGCACGGACCACACCTAAATTATGTAACAGACGTTCCTTCTGAGAAGAAGGATTAGGACACACAGATGGAATTACAATTCCAGATAAATGTGCTCAACTGAAATAACCTTAGGAAGAAACCCAAGGTTAGGACACAACACCACCTTATCCGCATCAAAAATAAGAAAAGGAGAATTATATTGCAATGCTGAAAGCTCTGATACTCTTTGAGCAGAAAAAATAGCAACCAAAAATAAAACTTTCCGAGATAATAACTTAATATCTATGGAATGCATAGGTTCCAACGGAACCCCTAGAAAACTCTAAGAACTAAATTCAAACTCCAAGGAGTAGTAAGAGGCCTAAATACAGGCCTTATTCCAGACAGAGCCAGACAAAAGGATTGTACATCTGGAACGTCTGCCAGACGTTTGTGTAATAAAATAGACAAAGCAGAAACCTGTCCCTTTAGGGAACTAGCGGATAACAACTTCTCCAATTCTTCCTGGAGAAAAGACAAAATTCTGGGAATCCCCACCCTACTCCATGAGTAACCCTTGGATTCACACCAAGAAAGATATGTATGCCATATTTCACGGTAAAACTTCCTAGTAACAGGCTTACATGACTGAATAAAGGTATCTATGACCGAATCAAAGAAACCTCGCTTGCATAGATCAAACGTCCAGACCCCAAGAAATTAGCTTCAGACAAACTATATTAGGGTGACAAAGGGACCCTGAAGAAATAATTCCTCCTCAACGGAAGAATCCAAGGCTACCGAGATGACATGGTCAGCAGTTTAGCATACCAAATTCTGCGAGACCATGCAGAAGCGAGGAGAAGCACCAATGCCCTCTCCTATGTGATCAGAACAAACCCCCGGCAAAAAAACGCAAACGGGGGAAAAAAAGAACTTAGGTTGAAAGATTAAAGAGCTACCAAGGCAGTTATCAGCTCGTACTGGGGCCCCCCGGACCTGGACCCGCATCCCGAAAACTAGGCATTCTGACAAGATGCCATGACTTCCAACTTCAGCCAACCCTATTTGAGAACCAGGAAGGAGATACTCCCGGATGGAGATCCCACTCTTCCGGATGAAAAAAAACTGTCTACTCAGAAAATCCGCTTCCCAAGTGTCCACCCCTGGGATATGGATCGCTGACAGATAACAAAAATGAAACTGGGCCGAAGCCAACTGAGGCCAAAACAGAAGAGACTTGAAGATCACTCTCAGTTGTAGGAAATCAAGGAACAGACTCCGTTGGAGTCCTCACTCTGCTAAATCATGTACCCTGGTACAGGTGAACCAGAGACAACCACCATAGAGAAAAGTCCTCCGTCTCCTCCTCAGAGTTAATTGAGGAGAGAAGTATGCATAGTCTCCGTTCCATTGCCTGAGAATGCTCAACCGCAGAGGTCTGAGGTGGAACGAACAAACAGAAATTCAAGTGTCACAAGACGCTGCTCATTTCATCAACCCCTGAAGGATGAAAGAATGAATGGACCTCACCGGGGATTGAACCTGCAACTCTCGAGTTTTCACAGAGCTCAGCCACAGAGCCTTAGCATGCCGAGCTATCTGTCCAGCTAACGTCCAGTCCATCACCAACAGCCCGAATACCACTATGTACTGAGCCACTGAAGACCGAGAAGTGGGCTGAAGGCCCAGACCAGTAATGATAGACCTTTATTTCCAGACCTCAGTCAGAAAAAAACAAATCAATGTGGAATCTGTCATGATACCCAAAAAGCTACCCCTGCGCTTGAGACAAAGGAACACCTTTCCAAAGTCACCTTCCACCCGTGAGCTCACGGGAATAATAATACCATGTCCGTGGAAATCTTGCTTGCTATAAGAATGATGCCTGGACTAGGATATTAGTCAGAGAGGGAGCCATTGCAATGCCCGGTAGAACTCGGGACTGTGGCAAGACCCAAAGGAAAAACCACGAACGGGAAGTGTTTGTCCATAAGGCAAATCCTAGAACCCGAGACGAATCTCGTGAACGGCACAGGAAGGTACTTGACCCTTAATCCACCGTTGACATAAATTGACCCTCAAGGATCAAGGGAAAAATGGAACAAATCAATAGTATCCACCTTGAAGGACATATTGGAACTGGAGCAATCACTCCCAGGTCTGAGAGGTCTCCTACGCAGCGTAAGAATGTCTCTCCCTGTGTCTAATCCTTAGACAATCTAGAAAGCAGAAACTGCCTCTGAGAGGAAAACATTCAAGCTCGAAAACAAACTAGAGCAAAAACGGAAAACCAGCCGCCTACAAGATCCAATCCCAGACCGGAGCATTTTCCCCATGCTGTCTTTGAGTCAACAGCATAGCCCTAAAACAAGGCTCTAACCTAAGGTTCCAAGAGCTGGAACAGATCCACCTACGCTCCTGGCTTGATAATTGGAAGGTAAGAAAGTGAAATAAAAGAATTAGCCAATATGCCGCCATACCAGTGACGGTAGCAAAGTACACCGATGGTTGTCATTGTAAACCCTGGTGTGTGACCCATAACTAAAAATTAAGCCCATTAGGATTATCCTCTAAGGGCGAAGTTCACGTAGTGATCAAAACTACTCCTTCCCCCCTAAGAAATGTCATGCAGCCTCTTAGCTGATACAGCTATGGGAAACAGACTTGTAAATAGAGAACGCCTGAGGCACCAATTCCATCTGAAACTGAAATTCTCAGTAACATGGAGAAACCGTTAGAATAGCAATTCTTCCAGCTATTTTAAACCCTATGTAAAAAAACATAATTTATGCTTACCTGATAAATTCCTTTCTTCTGTAGTGTGATCAGTCCACGGGTCATCATTACTTCTGGGATATTACTCCTCCCCAACAGGAAGTGCAAGAGGATTCACCCAGCAGAGCTGCATATAGCTCCTCCCCTCTACGTCACTCCCAGTCATTCGACCAAGGACCAACGAGAAAGGAAAAGCCAAGGGTGAAGTGGTGACTGGAGTATAAATTAAAAAATATTTACCTGCCTTAAAAACAGGGCGGGCCGTGGACTGATCACACTACAGAAGAAAGGAATTTATCAGGTAAGCATAAATTATGTTTTCTTCTGTTAAGTGTGATCAGTCCACGGGTCATCATTACTTCTGGGATACCAATACCAAAGCAAAAGTACACGGATGACGGGAGGGATAGGCAGGCTCTTTATACAGAAGGAACCACTGCCTGAAGAACCTTTCTCCCAAAAATAGCCTCCGATGAAGCAAAAGTGTCAAATTTGTAAAATTTGGAAAAAGTATGAAGCGAAGACCAAGTTGCAGCCTTGCAAATCTGTTCAACAGAGGCCTCATTCTTGAAGGCCCAAGTGGAAGCCACAGCTCTAGTAGAATGAGCTGTAATTCTTTCAGGAGGCTGCTGTCCAGCAGTCTCATAAGCTAAACGAATTATGCTACGAAGCCAAAAAGAAAGAGAGGTAGCGGAAGCTTTTTGACCTCTCCTCTGCCCAGAGTAAATGACAAACAGAGAAGACGTTTGTCGAAATTCCTTAGTTGCCTGTAAGTAAAATTTTAGAGCACGGACTACATCCAGGTTGTGCAGTAGACGTTCCTTCTTTGAAGAAGGATTTGGGCATAAAGAAGGAACAACAATCTCTTGATTGATATTCCTGTTAGTAACTACCTTAGGTAAGAACCCAGGTTTAGTACGCAGGACTACCTTATCCGAATGAAAAATCAAATAAGGAGAATCACAATGTAAGGCTGATAATTCAGAGACTCTTCGAGCCGAGGAAATAGCCATTAAAAACAGAACTTTCCAAGATAACAACTTTATATCAATGGAATGAAGGGGTTCAAACGGAACGCCCTGTAAAACATTAAGAATAAGGTTTAAACTCCATGGTGGAGCAACAGTTTTAAACACAGGCTTAATCCTGGCCAAAGCCTGACAAAAAGCCTGGACGTCAGGAACTTCTGACAGACGTTTGTGTAACAGAATGGACAGAGCTGAGATCTGTCCCTTTAATGAACTAGCAGATAAACCCTTTTCTAAACCTTCTTGTAGAAAAGACAATATCCTAGGAATCCTAACCTTACTCCAAGAGTAACCTTTGGATTCACACCAATATAGGTATTTACGCCATATCTTATGGTAAATCTTTCTGGTAACAGGTTTCCTAGCCTGTATTAAGGTATCAATAACTGACTCAGAAAACCCACGTCTTGATAAAATCAAGCGTTCAATTTCCAAGCAGTCAGCTTCAGAGAAGTTAGATTTTGATGTTTGAAGGGACCCTGTATCAGAAGGTCCTGTTTCAGAGGTAGAGACCAAGGTGGACAGGATGACATGTCCACCAGGTCTGCATACCAAGTCCTGCGTGGCCACGCAGGTGCTATTAGAATCACTGATGCTCTCTCTTGTTTGATTCTGGCAATCAATCGAGGAAGCAACGGGAAGGGTGGAAACACGTAAGCCATCCTGAAGTCCCAAGGTGCTGTCAGAGCATCTATCAGGACTGCTCCTGGATCCCTGGATCTGGACCCGTATCGAGGAAGCTTGGCGTTCTGTCGAGACGCCATGAGATCTATCTCTGGTTTGCCCCAACGTCGAAGTATTTGGGCAAAGACCTCCGGATGAAGTTCCCACTCCCCCGGATGAAAAGTCTGACGACTTAAGAAATCCGCCTCCCAGTTCTCCACTCCCGGGATGTGGATTGCTGACAGGTGGCAAGAGTGAGACTCTGCCCAGCGAATTATCTTTGATACTTCCATCATAGCTAGGGAGCTTCTTGTCCCTCCCTGATGGTTGATGTAAGCTACAGTCGTGATGTTGTCCGACTGAAACCTGATGAACCCCCGAGTTGTCAACTGGGGCCAAGCCAGGAGGGCATTGAGAACTGCTCTCAATTCCAGAATGTTTATTGGCAGGAGACTCTCCTCCTGACTCCATTGTCCCTGAGCCTTCAGAGAATTCCAGACGGCACCCCAACCTAGAAGGCTGGCGTCTGTTGTTACAATTGTCCAGTCTGGTCTGCTGAATGGCATCCCCCTGGACAGATGTGGCCGAGAAAGCCACCATAGAAGAGAATTTCTGGTCTCTTGATCCAGATTCAGAGAAGGGGATAAGTCTGAGTAATCCCCATTCCACTGACTTAGCATGCACAGTTGCAGTGGTCTGAGGTGTAAGCGTGCAAAGGGAACTATGTCCATTGTCGCTACCATTAAGCCGATTACCTCCATGCATTGAGCCACTGACGGGTGTTGAATGGAATGAAGGGTGCGGCAAGCACTTTGAAGTCTTGTTAGCCTGTCCTCTGTCAGGTAAATCTTCATTTCTACAGAATCTATAAGAGTCCCCAGGAAGGGAACTCTTGTGAGTGGAACGAGTGAACTTTTCTTTTCGTTCATCTTCCATCCATGTGACCTTAGAAATGCCAGCACTAACTCTGTATGAGACTTGGCAGTTTGAAAGCTTGAAGCTTGTATCAGAATGTCATCTAGGTATGGAGCTACCGAGATTCCCCGCGGTCTTAGTACCGCCAGAAGAGCACCCAGAACCTTTGTGAAGATTCTTGGAGCTGTAGCCAATCCGAATGGAAGAGCCACAAACTGGTAATGCCTGTCTAGGAAGGCAAACCTTAGGTACCGATAATGATCTTTGTGAATCGGTATGTGAAGGTAAGCATCTTTTAAATCTACAGTGGTCATGTACTGACCCTCTTGGATCATAGGTAAAATTGTCCGAATAGTCTCCATCTTGAACGATGGAACTCTTAGGAATTTGTTTAGGATCTTTAAGTCCAGGATTGGTCTGAAAGTTCCCTCTTTTTTGGGAACCACAAACAGATTTGAGTAAAACCCCTGTCCCTGTTCCGATCGTGGAACTGGATGGATTACTCCCATTAACAAGAGCTCTTGTACGCAGCGTAGAAACGCCTCTTTCTTTGTCTGGATTGTTGACAATCTTGACAGATGAAATCTCTCTCTTGGAGGAGAGTATTTGAAGTCCAGAAGGTATCCCTGAGATATTATCTCTAGCGCCCAGGGATCCTGAACATCTCTTGCCCAAGCCTGGGCGAAGAGAGAAAGTCTGCCCCCCACTAGATCCGATCCCGGATCGGGGGCCCTCAATTCATGCTGTTTTAGGGGCAGCAGCAGGTTTCCTAGTCTGCTTGCCCTTGTTCCAGGACTGGTTAGGTTTCCAGCCTTGTCTGTAGCGAGCAACAGCTCCTTCCTGTTTTGGTGCAGAGGAAGTTGATGCTGCTCCTGCTTTGAAATTACGAAAGGAACGAAAATTAGACTGTCTAGTCTTGGCTTTGGCTTTGTCCTGAGGCAGGGCATGGCCTTTACCTCCTGTAATGTCAGCGATAATCTCTTTCAACCCGGGCCCGAATAAGGTCTGCCCTTTGAAAGGTATATTAAGCAATTTAGACTTAGAAGTAACATCAGCTGACCAGGATTTTAGCCACAGCGCCCTGCGTGCCTGAATGGCGAATCCTGAATTCTTCGCCGTAAGTTTAGTAAGATGTACTACGGCCTCCGAAATGAATGAATTAGCTAGTCTAAGGACTCTAAGCCTGTCCGTAATGTCGTCCAGAGTAGCTGAACCAATGTTCTCTTCCAGAGACTCAATCCAGAATGCCGCTGCAGCCGTGATCGGCGCAATGCATGCAAGGGGTTGCAATATAAAACCTTGTTGAACAAACATTTTCTTAAGGTAACCCTCTAACTTTTTATCCATTGGATCTGAAAAAGCACAGCTATCCTCCACCGGGATAGTGGTACGCTTAGCTAAGGTAGAAACTGCTCCCTCCACCTTAGGGACCGTTTGCCATAAGTCCCTTGTGGTGGCGTCTATTGGAAACATTTTTCTAAATATCGGAGGGGGTGAGAACGGCACACCGGGTCTATCCCACTCCTTAGTAACAATTTCAGTAAGTCTCTTAGGTATAGGAAAAACCTCAGTACTCGTCGGTACCGCAAAATATTTATCCAACCTACACATTTTCTCTGGTATTGCAACTGTGTTACAATCATTCAGAGCCGCTAACACCTCCCCTAGTAATACACGGAGGTTTTCCAGTTTAAATTTAAAATTTGAAATATCTGAATCCAGTCTGTTTGGATCAGAACCGTCACCCACAGAATGAAGTTCTCCGTCCTCATGTTCTGCCACCTGTGACGCAGTGTCATGGCCCTAATATTATCAGCGCACTCTGTTCTCACCCCAGAGTGATCACGCTTACCTCTTAGTTCTGGTAATTTAGCCAAAACCTCAGTCATAACAGTAGCCATATCCTGTAATGTGATTTGTAATGGCCGCCCAGATGTACTCGGCGCTACAATATCACGCACCTCCCTCTGAGTGGGAGATGTAGGTACTGACACGTGAGGCGAGTTAGTCGGCATAACTCTCCCCTCGTTGTTTGGTGAAATTTGTTCAATTTGTACAGATTGACTATTATTTAAAGTAGCATCAATACAGTTAGTACATAAATTTCTATTGGGCTCCACTTTGGCATTGCAACAAATGACACAGGTATCATCCTCTGAATCAGACATGTTTAACACACTAGCAAATAAACTTGCAACTTGGAAATACAATTCAATTAGAATAATATTAAAACGTACTGTGCCTTTAAGAAGCACAGAAGATCTATGACAGTTGAAAATTAATAAATTGAAAACAGTTATAGCCTCAATCCTTGTAAACAACACAACTTTAGCAAAGGTTTAATCCCATTAGCAAAGATAACAAATTCTGAAAGCAGGAAACAAATTACAGAATAAACGTTTTTTATCTCAGTCAAACTATAATTCTCACAGCTCTGCTGAGAGAAATTACCTCCCTCAAAATAAGTTTTGAAGACCCCTGAGCTCTGTAGAGATGAACCGGATCATGCAGGGAATACAATGAGTTGCTGACTGAAATATTTGATGCGTAGTAAAAGCGCCAAAAAACGGCCCCTCCCCCTCACACACAGCAGTGAGGGAGAACAGAAACTGTTAGAAAACAGATTAAGCAACTGCCAAGTGGAAAAATAGTGCCCAAACATTTATTCACTCAGTACCTCAGCAAATGAAAACGATTTTACATTCCAGCAAAAACGTTAAACATAATCTCTAGTTATTAAACAGCTTTATGTATTTCTTACAGTGTAATTCTAGTGAAGTACCATTCCCCAGAATACTGAAGTGTAAAGTATACATACATGACATTATATCGGTATGGCAGGATTTTCTCATCAATTCCATTGTCAGAAAATAAAAACTGCTACATACCTCTATGCAGATTCATCTGCCCGCTGTCCCCTGATCTGAAGTTTACCTCTCCTCAGATGGCCGAGAAACAGCAATATGATCTTAACTACTCCGGCTAAAATCATAACAAAAACTCTGGTAGATTCTTCTTCAAACTCTGCCAGAGAGATAATAACACACTCCGGTGCTATTTTAAAATAACAAACTTTTGATTGAAGATATAAAACTAAGTATAATCACCATAGTCCTCTCACACATCCTATCTAGTCGTTGGGTGCAAGAGAATGACTGGGAGTGACGTAGAGGGGAGGAGCTATATGCAGCTCTGCTGGGTGAATCCTCTTGCACTTCCTGTTGGGGAGGAGTAATATCCCAGAAGTAATGATGACCCGTGGACTGATCACACTTAACAGAAGAAACATAGAATGCATCATAACCCGAGTGGAGTGTGAAGGACACGCAGGACACTGCCTTTGGGCCATAACTTTTCTATTGGAATACCATAGGAGAAATGTATGGCCATTTGTTACCAGACTCCCCAAACAGCAATCACCGAAGAGGGAAGATGTTCATAAGGCAAAAATTAATTTGAACATAGGAAATGATTTTCCTTTAATTCGGAAAATTAATTCTATGCTTTAGAGCGTTTGTTCCATCCTCAGTTATAAAGGATAAAATAACAAACAAAACAGCTGAAATTAATTGAAATGCGACCTGAGAAAATAAAGGCAGTTAAAAAGATTACTAGCTGCTTTATGTACCCCGTGGAAGCTGGAACGCAAACAATTGCGATAACAGCAGTACCATAGCTTCCAATAACCGGAAGTGATATGAGAAGTGCTCAATATAGAGCGCACACGTTAACAGTTAGAGTTCTCCGTGCCTTGCTAATGAATAGCCCTGGAGGAAAATGTCTCTAGATCACTTTAATAAAGAAAGAAACCTCCGCTCCTTACTACATTGCTCAAATAGGTATAAGGAGGACAAAGAGACCTCGGCGCCCTTTACTTTCACGCTTTTTAGGAACTCCGCCCCTCGTGGGCGTTTCGCCAGCTATCTCCCGGGCGCCATTGTTTATATGTAAAGGCACCGGGAGTGACATGTGAAAATAAAAAGTGTCGTCTCCAGCAGCCTGCTGCCCCTTTTTAAGAGCAGCCAAATCAGCCATTATACACATACACATTGTATGAATACGACCAAAACCCCACCCCTCGTGGGCGTAAACAACCCTCTCCCGGTCGCCATTACATTTGTACAGAAAGCGCTGGGAGGGAAACTCACACAGACTGTTTCTCACTATGCCCAATGTAAAGGGTAGCCGGTAGCAATGGACATCAAAGCTAATGTCCAGCCACAGTGCCTTAACTTCTAAGACACTACGGTTACATAGTGAGCCAATAGTCACACATGCCCCACAGTGCATTACCACCTTACTAAAATAAGTCGCCGTGTGAGGAGTCCCTAGACTCGTTAATGCTGTCAGGGGAAAACAGCCCTTTACTGACAGAGCTCCTGTCCCCAAGACGTACGTAAGTGCAGAAAAAAACCTCCCAGAGGTAACTAAGTCCCTGAGGAACTTTCCATGCAGAGAAATAAAGGCTGCACTTACCTCTTATGCTGTCCGACAGCAGGACAGCCTCAACAGGGTTCAGAGGTCCATTGGGTCCCTCCTGTAGTCTTGCAAAAAGATGAAGCCTGAGTTAATTGCAGCTTAGGCCATCACAGAAAGGGCAACAGCACAGTATGGGAGGCGCAGTGAGAATTATGTCCCACAAGTTCCCATTGCTTTAAAGCCACCAAATGCTTCTCTTTTTACTGAAGAGAGTGATCTGGTCTAGGCTACACCTGTCAGGGTGCCAGGAATCAGACTGAGACGAGAAGTGCAAAAATAATTACACCTTTATTAATAGCAAAAAATAATAAAAAGTCCACAAGTCAAATAACAAGCCAGGAGTCAAAAACAGAGCTGGTAGTCTAACGAGCCGAGTCAGGAGCCAAAGCAAATAGTCAGACGAGCGGGAATCAGGAACAAGGAAAACAGCAGAGTCAGGAACAAGCCAGGGATCAGGAACCAGGAAGGATGTCAGGCAGCCAGGTAATACACAGGAACTCTCACAAACAGGTCTGAGACAACGCAAAGGCAAAGCATACTGAACAGAGGCCCTTTAAATAATAAGTGATGACATCACAATTCTGAGACTGCATCCTGTCTCACATGGATGATGCACACCAGTCTGGCCATCAAAGGAAGTGTAGGAAATGAGCAGCATCCCCCACAATACACCATAGTCAGGAAGAGAGGTGAGTAAAATGGCTGCCAGCAGCACATGGCAAACAACAGGGGAAAAACCCTGACAACACCCTAGCACAAAGTAGCACTCAGTGGCACCACTTAAAAAATAATAAACACTTGATTGAAGAATCTTTACTAACACCTCACTTTGCCATCTCCTATCTAACTAACACAGGCAAAGAGAATGACTGGGTTGGGAGGGAAGGGAGAAGCTATTTATAAAGCTCTGCTGTGGAGCTCTTTGCCTCCTCCTGCTGACCAGGAGGCGATATCCCACAAGTAAGGATGAAATCCGTGGACTCATCGTATCTTGAAAAAAAAAAAGTATGTAAGGAGGACCAGGTAGCCACCTTACAAATCTGAAGATAGGACTTCAAGGCACAAACCACATCCAGAAATACGTTGAAAACGTTCCTTCGACAATGTGGTATACCTTTAACTCTAACCCCTCCTATGTGGTCTCCTCCCTATTTAAGGACTACCTGTAACATTCATTCACTGCCTGATTATTGAAGTCATACCTACTCTGTTGTAGCTATTCTTATTTCAGGTCTCCTATCACTTGAATCCTGAGCAAAGTAACATTCCAATATTTACTTTCGCTACCTTTGAATCTCTTATGATCTTGTCGCAACTTTGTTATTACCGAGCTTGGATCATTGAACGGCCGGATCTACTTTTTTACCGCTACCCGGAAGTAAGCCGCATTCACACACGCTGCCAGTCCCAGACACGGATCTCCCATTGCGGTAACGGAACACTCACGGTCCTCAAGGTGGTAACGTACACGAACAAAACTAAAGCCTTTAAGCTTCTTACCTGCCTGTTTGTTGTCACCATTCTGAATTATTGGGCAAATCCTATTATCTGCAATATCCGTTACAAACAAACAATGTGTGCCTGCGGAGTGTCTAAACTTGTAAATATTTTAGGATGTGTGAATGCGTGAAGTAAAAGGAGATCATTCTGTCTAATTCCTGTTACTATCATTACTGATTTAGACCGTGTCAGTATTTCTACTCCATCTGTGGCTCTCATTCAGATATATATTTAACATATGATATATATCTTATTAATAAATCCTTATCATTATTAACACCTAAGTCTGTAGTTAATACATAAATTCATCATATATTAAATGTCTCATATTGTCTAATCAGGATACATAGAAGTTGTTTTCTGATTAGTTCAAAAAAGAGCAACAAGCTCTACTTTTAGGGCTAACCTTTATAACAATTGCACAAATACTTGTTTTCTGAATTGTAAACCTCAATATACCACAGACAAAGAAGGAGTAGGACATAAGAAAGGAACCACAATCTCTTGATTGATGTTGCGAATTGACACAACCTTAGGAAGAAAACCTTACTTGGTTTTTAGAACAGCCTTACCAGCATGGAAAGCCAGATAAGGAGGGACGCATTACAAGGCAGCAATCACAGATACTCTGCGCGCAGAAGCAATAGCCTGTAGAAAAGGAACCTTCCAAGACAATTTAAATTCTACCTCATGCATAGGCTCCAACGGAGCCCGTGCAAAACTTAAAGAACAAGATTTAAACTCCAAGGAGGAGCAATAGATCTAAACACAGGTGTGATCCTAGCAGAGCCTTAACAAAGGACTGAACATCAGGAAGCTCAGGGAATCCCTTGTGCAGTAACACAGACAGGGCCGAAATTTGTCCCCTCAGGGGACTTGCAGAAAAGCCCTTCTCCAGTTCATCCTGGAGAACAGAATACGCAGATCCTCCATACCTTATGATAAATGCGAAGAGCAACCAGCTACGAGCTTGAATGAGAGTAAAAATAACACTCTCAGAAAACCCTCTCTTGGCTAGGATTAAGCGTTCAATCTCCACGCAGTCAGCCTCAGAGAATCTAGACATAAATTAACAGAAAGACCTTGGTCAGCAGATCCCTGCGACAAGGTAACTTCCACGGAGGAGATAATGACATCCCCACTAGTCCGCGAACCATATCCTTCGCGGCCAAGACGGAGCAATCAGTATCACTGACGCCTGCTTGATTCGAGCCACTACACTAGCATTAGTGGTAATGGCCGGAAAAGATAAATTAGATTGAACCTCCTAATGCTAATGCATCTGTTAGCTCCGCCTGAGAATTCCTGTACCTCGACCCATATCTGGGTAGCTTAGTATTGAGACGTCATAAGATCAACATCTTACAAATCTCCGCAAACACTCGGGATGGAGAGACCATTACCCTGGATGAAAGGATTGTCTGCTGCGGAAATCCGCTTCCCAGTTGTCCACACCCGGAATGTGGATTGCTGACAGCAAACAAATGTGGGTCTCTGCCCACTCCAGAATCCGAGATACTTCCCTCATAACTAGGGAGCTTCTCGTTCCCCCCTGATGGATGATGTAAGCCACCGAGGATATATTGCCTGATTGGAATCTGATAAACTGGGACGAACCCAGCAGAGGCCAAGCCTTCAGAGCATTGTATATTGCCCGAAGATCCAAAATGCGATCGGGAAGGAGCTTTTCCTCCATAGGCCCTGTGCCTTCCTGGCACCCCAAACAGCTCCCCATCTTGACAGACTTGCAACCATAGTCACAATCATCCACGATGGTCTTGAGACGGACGACCCTTGGGACAAGTGATCCGGACAAAAACACCAAGAGAGCGATTCTCTAGGTCGGTTGTCCAGAGAAATCTGTTGAGACAGATCCGATTGGTCGCCGTTCCACTGCTTCAGCATGCGCAGTTGCAAAAGTCTGAGGTGAAACCTGGCAAGGGAAATTATGTCCATGCTGGACACCATGAGACCAATTACCTCCATACACCGAGCCACAGATGGCCTTAAGGGGCTGGAGGGCAAGACATGTTGAAGCTACCTGTTTAAGCACTTTAGGTCCAAATCGGACAGAAAGTTCCCTCCTTCTTTGTGACCACGAAAAGGTTTGAATAGTATCCCAAACTCCTCACTGCGATAGGCACCGGGACAATAACTCTTTCATCCAAGCTCTCACTAAGAGGACAGATCCTGTACGCACCCAAGAAAGGCTTCCCTCCTTTCTGGTCAGGAAGACAGGAGAGAGAGGAGGAAACTGCCCTTGGGTGGCTGAGACTTGAAACCTATCTTGTTACCCTGAGCTATGACCTCCAGGACCCATGGATCCTTTACGTCCCTAATCCAAGCAACTGAAAAGAGCGACAGTCTGCCCCCTAGCCGATCCAGAAGAGGACCGGGGTCCGCACATTCATGCCGACTTAGATTCAGCGGGCTTCTTGCACTGCTTGGATTTATTCCAGGACTGAGCCGGCTTCCAAGGGCTCTTGGTTTGCTCAGGCTTATTGGAGGACTGCTGACATGGGCTTTATCAGAACGAAAAGAACAAAAATTGTCCCTTAGAATAGTTCATATTCTCTTGCGGTAGGATGGCACCCTTGCCCCCTGTGACCGTGGAGATAATTGAGTCCAGGCCTGGACCAAACAAAATCATTCCCTTAAAGGGGAGGGAAAGAAGTCTAGACTTAGAAGTCATATCCGCAGACCATGACTTCAGCAAGAACCTGACGGGCCTGAACAGAAAAAGCTGAAGCCTTAGCATCCAGGCGAATAATCTGCCTAATAGCATCACAGAAAAAAGAATTTGCAACCCTCAAGGCCGTAAATCTTTCCTGAGTAAAGTCGAGGGGACCCTTCTACCCCGATCAAATCCTATAAGGAGTCACGCTAGAAGGTAGTTTCTCCAGCAACCGCGGCAACAGAGTTTCCATCCTTTATCCATGGGCTATTTAAACGAAGAGCTATCCTCAAGCGGGATAGTAATACGTTTAGCAAGGGTGAAGATAGCACCATCCCTTTTAGGGACGGAATCTCACAACTCCATTGAGAGTCCAGGACCGGGAACAATTTGTTAAAGGGAGAAGAGGGGAACAAGGAATCCAATCCTGTCCTATTCATTCTTAATGTTCGCCATCTAATAGGAGCAGGGAAGGATAAGGTACCACCCTGTCCTCAAACTCTATCCAATTTAGGAATCAAAGGTTCATCAGGCAATTTGGCCTCTGGAACCTCTGAATTCGCCAAAAACTTCCATTAGACAAAAGCGCAAATTCCTAAAACTAAAGTTCTGGTTCCTTCGCAGCCGGAGGTTTAGAGTCAGCAGACTCCGACCCAGAATGTACATACTGTGAAGTCTCAGAAAGAACTTCATCCACGGATAACCCTATCAGTTAAATCGAATAAATTATCTGATGTACTCTGGGAAGGAGTGCAAAATGTAACCTTTCGCTTGCGCTTAGCAGGGCGAGGTAAAGCATTAAAGGCCGCAGACGCCGCTGTCTGAACTGCGCAGTAATGTCTGGTGAAAAAATGCCCCCCTCCAGATAGAGGATCAGCAATGCTACGGGAAACTGCATGTGTAGAGAGATAAGAATGTAGGGTACGCACATCACTGGACGACAACTCCTCAGAGGTGGAAGGCTCAGTGGTATCAAACATGTTTGAAATTATCACATTATCAAGGCATATGGAACATAATTGAGGGGGCGGAACTAAGGTCTCCTCACAATATAAACAGGAATTACTATTTAGGAATAGAGGGAGTGCCCTCTACGTAACAAAATCCTCCATCGCTAGTGCAATAACCGGAGAACTATAGAAATAAAACATCTTATTTTATTCAAAAAAACTGCACCTTATATATCCCAGTGGCTGGGGCACTCACCACCTCCCATGATCCAGACAGTACAGAGATTTAGGACTCCTATCTGATAGACACCCTGTCAGGAAAGAGGAAAATAATCACATGGTGCACAATGCAGGACCGCCCCAGCTATGAGAAAAAGTGCGCCAAGCTTGTAAGCTGCATCAAAGCTCTCAAAGTGAAAGTGAAACCTGTATATTCCATAACAGTCTATGAGCCCATAACATCTCACACATTAAAGCAGCCTAAAATCAAATAAACATAAAAGATTATTGCCCACTGTTCAATAATCCCCTTCAGGAGACATTAACCCTTGATTCTATACAGATAAAAGGAGTCTGTGACCCTGTCGTCTTGCATAATCATACATATATAAAAAAATGAAACGATCTTACCAGAATCTATGCCGTGGAACAGTAACACGGCCCTTCAAGTGTGACAGATAGTAGCATCGCTTCTGACATGGACTTGAGTGAAGAAAGCAGGCAGCGAAACGCGTCAACGCTGATTTCTTATGGAGCTGTTAATATGAGTAGGGATGGTTTCCCAGAAAGACTGTCCCTGCATCTCCGGACACTAACTTTCATCCAAGCTCTCACTGAGAGGCTGACAGGACTACTTAAAACTCCAGTCCCATCTCGAAGAGTACTACCCTCCATAAGAGACTACTCTGAAATCTTCTGACACTTCTCTGCCAACCTCCTGTGACGAAAGGCAAAGAATGACTGGAGGATGAGGGAAGTGGGTGAGGTATTTAAGCCTTTGGCTGGAGTGTCTTTGCCTCCTCCTGGTGGCCAGGTTTTGTATTTCCAAAAAGTAATGAATGCAGCTGTGGCCTCTCCCCGTATAAGAAGAAAAGGTAGGAAAGGAAAAATCTGGGAAAATTAGTTGAAAACTAGAACTGCCGCCAGAAAAAAAAAATTACTTACATGATAAAAAATGGGCAGGTCTCACACAATGAAAAAAATTAATTTATCAGAGAAGCATAAATTTTGTTTTCTTTCATAAGATGGTGAGAGTCCATGAGCCACCCCTCCAGCGAACTAACACTCAAGCTGTGGAGTCCACAAGTAATGATGGGTGGGAGAAAACATTTTAAAAAGGAGGCACCTAATTTTCAGGCACTGCTGCCTGGAGAACTTAGGCCACCTCTGAAGAAGCAAAAACATCAAAGTGGTAGAATTTAGTTAAGGTATGTAAGGATAACCATGTTGCTGCATTGCAAATTTGTACTACAGAAGCCTCATTTTTGAAAGCCCAGGAAGTGGAAACTGATTAAATGAGCTGTAATGTGTTCTGGTGGAAAATCAAGAGTTTTAGATCTGTGTTAAGGATCAATATTTAAATATAAAAGGATAATAAAACTTTAATAAACATATATGCAACACAATACAGTACACTATAATTGGGACTAATGAGAGGTGGGTATATCACAACCACCTTAACTGTCTATAAATAGTACCAACAGTAAAAATAAAAATGAAAAAGGGGCCAGGGTACCAGAAGGAGTACTTTTAATTCATAGGTAAAGGGAAAAACACATCATGCATTCAAACAGCAAGCAATCCTGTGCACTCAAAGACGTCCTCCTGCCTGCAAACTGCTAGGATTAAACCCAGTCAGCCGATTTCTAACTTATTCCCAGTTCTTAAATGCAATCAAAAGCATTTGTCGATGTGTTCAATATTAGTATATTTCTCAGATAGGTTCTTAAGTAGCGCTAAACCTTCTTCGAATCTTAGCATAAGTTGCCAGTACTATTAGGAATCTATATTGTATATTCATGTATCAAATAATATTGCTGACAATCAAATAGCCCAAGATCCACAAGTGATATTTAAAGGATCTTACAGCGTTACTAAGTATCATTCCTTAGGCGCACAATCACATCAAGTCAAGCACAGGGATGAAACAAATTGGTGGGCGGGGCCAAAGGGGGTTATCACGATTTATGTGATTGTGTGCTTAAGAAATTATACTTAGTAAAGTCCTTTGGTTAGTTCACGTTGGGTTTTGCTCGAGCACAAACTTTTTACTTTCAACTTGTAATATGTACTCTATCCGAGGTGTGCGCAAAAAAGATTACTTGGAGCAAAGTTTATACTCAAGCGGGAGTGCTAAATAGCATGCCACTTGTAATCTAGCCCTAAGAGAGTTCTGTAAGCACAAGTAAATGTGTCCCAAAGCTGCTAAAGTAAAAAAATCAGTCTAGATCTTAAAGTGATAGTGCCAGCAAAATAATAATATCCCCTGACTATGATGTACCTCATCTAAGGTTCCTGCTAATAGCCTGTAGTCTTTGTGAGTGCATGAGTTAAATCACTTACCTTTAGGTGCACCCACTCTACTGTGCTTACCAACAGCTGCAGAAATAACTATCTCCAGTAGGAAGCCCATCCAGTGCTGTGTACATCACAGTAGACAATCTAATTGCGGAGTATATCGATGAACCAACAGAAAAAACCCAATACTCAAATGTCTCCTCTGTCTCTCAGTAGCAGCTCTCTGGGACAGAAAAATAAACCTCACATCGGATTGAGGACCCCCCTTAACGAAGATTCTGGAGCACCTCAATTCTTCACCTTCCTCCAGCTAAGCAATAATAAGACTAGCATACCAGAGAGGTAGAAGGGATTAAGTGCTCTTGGAGTTTTGGGAATCTTTGCCTCCTCCCTGTGGTCAGGAGTCGAATAACAGAAGTAATAGCTTGTGGACTGTCACCACCTTATGAAAGAAATGTGTATTTGTGGCTAGATATATATTTACCAAAGTATCTTCCCTGGAGCTCTGTGATGCAATATCGCATGAAAGTCATAATGTCACTGCTCCGCCCACTGCTTCCAACAAAGTAGGAGACCACCATAACCTCTGGATTATTTGCTCTAAATATCCTCAGCCATTCAGCAACAAGTGTTGACTTTCCACAACCTCGTTCGCCATTCAACAAAAAAATGGACTTGAGTGCTGATGATGACACTGAGCTGTAAGCAAAAAAATAAACTTAACATATAAAAATGTTGAATCAATATAAAATATGACACATCATCATAGAGAGATACATCAACTTTTGGAAATCAAAAACATAATTTTGTGAAATAAACTCTTCTTGATGTCCGTTAGCACAGTGTTTCTTAACCTGTTCAGTAGCCAGTACCTATAGAGGTATAATATTTTTCCCTATGCGCCTTAAACCACAAAACTCAAATATTATTGATTTAAAAACTCCCATTTCATTAAAAAAGTAAATTTATGCTTACGTGATAAATTAATTTCTTCTACAATATGTCAAGTCCACGGATTTCATCCTTCTTGTTACTCCTGATAACAAGAAGTGGCAAAGAGCACCACAGCAGAGCTGTATATATAGCTCCTCCCTCCTCTCCACCCCCAGTCATTCGACCGAAGTTAGGAAGAGAAAAGAAAAGCTAAAGGTGCAGAGGTGACTGAAGTTTACAAAAAATAAATATAACCTAAATCTGTCTTAAAATAACAGGGTGGGCCGTGGACTCGACATATAGTAGAAGAAATTAATTTATCAGGTAAGCATGAATTTACTTTTCTTCTACAAGATATGTCGAGTCCACGGATTTCATCCTTACTTGTGGGATACAATACCAAAGCTACAGGACACGGATAAAAGGGAGGGAACAAGACAAGAACCTAAACGGAAGGCACCACTGCTTGAAGAACCTTTCTCCCAAAACCAGCCGAAGAAGAAGCAAAAGTATCAAACTTGTAGAATTTGGAAAAAGTGTGAAGAGACGACAAAGTCGCAGCCTTGCAAATCTGTTCAACAGAAGCATCATTTTTAAATGCCCATGAGGAAGCCACAGCCCTAGTAAAATGAGGCGTAATTCTTTCAGGAGGCTGCTGTCCAGCAGTCTCATACGCCAGACGGATGATACTCTTCAGCCAAAAGAGAGGTAGCCGTAGCTTTCTGACCCCTACGCTTTTCAGAATAAACAATGAATAATGAAGATGATTGACGTAAATCCTTAGTCTCCTGCAAGTAAAACTTCAAGGCACGGACAACGTCCAGGTTATGCAACTTACGCTCCTTCTTAGAAGAAGGATTAGGACATAATGAAGGAACAACAATTTCCTGATTTATATTCCTATTAGACACAACCTTAGGAGGGAACCCAGGTTTGGTACGTAAAACCACCTTATCAGAATGGAAGATAAGATAAGGTGAATCACATTGTAATGCTGAAAGTTCAGAAACTCTGCAAGCAAAAGAAATAGCAACCAAAAACAAAACTTTCCAAGATAACAGCTTAATATCAATGGAATGCATAGGTTCAAACGGAACCCCTTGAAGAACATTAAGAACTAAATTCAAACTCCAGGGCGGAGCAATTGGTCTAAACACCGGCTTAATTCTGATTAAAGCCTGACAAAAAGACTGAACGTCTGGAACATCTGCCAAACATTTGTGAAGTAAAATTGACAAAGCAGAAATCTGTCCCTTTAAGGAACTCGCTGATAACCCTTTCTCCAATCCTTCTTGGAGAAAAGACAGAATCTTGGGAATCCTAACCTCACTCCATGAGTAGCCCTTGGATTCACACCAAAAAATATATTTATGCCATATCTTATGATAGATCTTTCTAGTGACAGGCTTACGTTCCTGAATCAAGGTATCAATGACCGCATCAGAGAATCCCCGCTTAGATAAAATCAAGCGTTCAATCTCCAAGCCATCAGCTGCAGAGAAATTAGATTTGGATGTTGGAAAGGACCCTGAATAAGAAGGTCCTGTCTCATTGGGAGTTTCCACGGAGGCAGAGAGGACATGTCCACTAGATCTGCATACCAAGTCCTGCGTGGCCACGCAGGTGCGATTAGAATAACCGAAGCTCTCTCCTGTTTGATCCGAGCAATCACCCGGGGAAGGAGAGGAAACGGTGGAAACACATAAGCTAGGTTGAATGACCAAGGTACTGCCAAGGCATCTACTAGGTCAGCCTGAGGATCCCTTGACCTGGCTCTGTATCTTGGGAGCTTGGCATTCTGTCGAGACGCCATCAGATCCAATTCTGGTCTGTCCCATCGGAGAATCAGTGAGGCAAATACCTCCGGATGGAGTTCCCACTCCCCCGGATGAAAAGCCTGGTGGCTTAAATAGTCCGCTTCCTAGTTGTCCACTCCTGGGATGTAGATTACTGACAGATAACAAGAGTGGGTCTCTGCCCATCAAATTATTTTGGATACCTCCGTCATCCCTAAGGAACTCCTCGTTCCTCCCTGATGATTGATGTAAGCCACAGTCGTGATGTTGTCCGACTGGAATCTTATGAATTTGGCCGAAGCCAACTGAGGCCATGCCTGAAGTGCATTGAATATTGCCCTCAATTCCAGAATATTGATTGGAAGCAGAGCCTCCACCTGATTCCATACACCCTGAGCCTTCAGGGAATTCCAGACTGCACCCCAGCCCAGTAGACTGGCGTTCGTTGTCACTATCACCCACGAGGGTCTGCGGAAACACGATGATCTGGCGACAACCACCAAAGAAGAGAGACTCTGGTCTCTTGATCCAGATTTATCGGAGGAGATAAATTTGCATAGTCCCCATTCCACTGTCCGAGCATGCACAGTTGCAGTGGCCTGAGATGAAAACGAGCAAACGGAATGATGTCCATTGCCGCCACCATCAATCCAATTACCTCCATACACTGAGCCACTGATGATTGGACTGAAGGGCTCGGCATGTATTTAGAATTTTTGACTTTCTGACCTCCGTCAGAAATATCTTCATGTCTATAGAATCTATCAGAGTTCCCAAGAAGGGAACCCTTGTCTGTGGAATTAGTGAACTCTTTTCTAGATTCACCTTCCACCCGTGAGTTCTCAGAAAGGACAACACTGTGTCTGTATGAGACTTTGTTATTTGACAAGACGACGCCTGGATCAGAATATCGTCCAGATAAGGCGCCACTGCTATGCCCCGCGGCCTGAGAACCGCCAGAAGGGACCCTAGAACCTTCGTGAAGATCCTGGGTGCTGTGGCCAACCCGAAGGGAAGAGCCACAAACTGAAAATGTTTGTCCAGGAAGGAAAACCTTAGGAACTGATGATGATCCTTGTGGATAGGAATATGAAGGTATGCATCCTTCAAGTCCACGGTAGTCATATATTGACCCTACTGGATCATTGGTAAAATTGTTCGGATGGTCTCCATCTTGAAGGATGGAACTCAGAGAAACTTGTTTAGACTCTTGAGATCTAAAATAGGTCTGAACGTTCCATCTTTTTTGGGAACCATGAAAAGATTTGAGTAAAACCCCTGTCCCTGTTCTAGTCTTAGAACGTGACGAATTACTCCCATAGTAGAGAGGTATTTTACACAACGTAAGAACGCCTCTCTTTTTATCTGGTTTACAGACAATTGTGAAAGAAGAAATCTCCCTCTTCGGAGAAAATTTTTGAATTCCAGTTGATACCCATGGGTCACGATTTCCAGTGCCCAGGGGTCCTGAACATCTCTTGCCCAAGCCTGGGCAAAGAAAGAAAGTCTGCCCCTACTAGATCCGGTCCCGGATCGGGGGCTGCTCCTTCATGCTGTCTTTGTAGCAGCAGCGGGCTTCTTGGGTTGTTTACCCTTGTTCCAAGCCTGGTTGGGTCTCCAGACGGACTTGGACTGAGCAAAATTCCCTTCCTTTAAAATTCCGAAAGGAACAAAAATGATTTTGTTTACCCCTCATCTTAACAGACTTATCCTGAGGTAGAGCTTGACCTTTACCTCCAGTAATGTCAGAAATAATTTCCTTCAACTCAGGCCCGAATAGGGTCTTACCCTTGAAAGGAATAGCTAAGAGCTTTGATTTAGATGACACATCAGCAGACCACGATTTTAACCATAATGCTCTACGCGCTAAAATGGCAAATTCTGCATTTTTCGCCGCCAACTTAGCAATTTGAAAGGCGGCATCTGTAATAAAAGAATTAGCTAGCTTGAGAGCCTTAATTCTATCTAAAATGTCCTCTAAAGGGGTCTCAACCTTCAGAGACTCTTCTAGAGCATCAAACCAGAAAGCCGCTGCATTAGTAACTGGAACAATGCAAGCTGTTGGTTGTAAAAGGAAACCCTGATGAATAAATAATTTCTTTAGAAGACCCTCTTATTTCTTATCCATAGGGTCTTTGAAAGCACAACTGTCCTCAATAGGAATAGTTGTACGCTTAGCCAGGGTAGATAGAGCTCCCTCCACCTTAGGGACAGTCTGCCAAGAGTCCCAAATGGTGTCTGATATGGGATACATTTTCTTAAAATTAGGAGGGGGAGAGAACGGTATACCCGGTCTGTCCCACTCCTTCATAATAATCTCAGAGATCCTCTTAGGAACCGGAAAAACATCAGTGTAAGCGGGTACTTCTAGGTATTTATCCATCTTACACAATTTCTCTGGTGGTACCATAATAGGGTCACAGTCATCCAGAGTCGCTAAAACCTCCCTAAGTAACAGGCGGAGGTGTTCCAGCTTAAATTAAAGGACATGAAGTCCGAATCTGTCTGAGGTAACACACTTCCCGATTCCAAAAGTTCTCCCTCAGACAAAAGTTCCCTGACCCCCAACTCAGATCCCTGTGAGGGTACATCGGAAATAGCCAACAAAGCATCAGAGGACTCAGTATTTACATTGATTCCTGTCCTACTGCGTTTACCCTGTAACACTGGTAGTTTAGAAAATACCTCGGTAAGGGTAGTTGACATAACTGCAGCCATATTCTGCAGAGTAAAAGAATTAGACGCGGTTGAGGAACCCAGCATCGCTCGGGTGGGCGTTAAAGGTTGTGACACTTGGTGAGAATTAGGCGGCATATCCTGATTCTCTTCAGACAGAGAATCATCCTTAGGCACACTTTCTTTACATAATATATGTTTTTTACATTGTAAGGATCTTTCAGTACAAGAGGTACAAAAAGTAAGAGGGGATTCCATAATGGCCTCTAAACACATAGAACAAGGAGGTTCCTCAAGTTCAGACATGTTTAAACAGACTAACAATAGCCACAATAGTCGTTAAAAACCTCTATAAAAATTTTTTGAAAAAAGTGTACTGCGCCTTTAAGAAATAAAAGCGCAACAATTTTTCTGCACTGCTCAAAAAACAATGTTTTATTACTTAGAATCATTGAAAACAGTTTAATTTTGCCAAAAATTATTGCACCCCTCAAGTAAAGGTTACATCCCCCTTCAAAGAGACATTTTATATTGAAAAATACATTTTAATAACAAAAACGGCCCCTGCACCTGCCCTCAGGGTACACAATATTGACTCGACAACGATCCGGTGGCTGAAAATCAACTTTAGGCCCCACCGGAGCTAATGCCTGCTGCCTTCTAGTGAAGAGAAACCTACTCGTCTAAGCGCACAAAATAGGCCCCGCCCACCATAGGCCTCGTACTCGCAGACTCCATAACCGCATGGGAAGCGTTCTTTTAAAGCCATGTGGCCCCCTCATACAAACTTAACGTTTTATGCCAAATAATAAAAATATAAAAAGTGTCACAGCTGCCTCTCTCCCTTAGACAATCTCATGTTGCCCTATAGTTCAGTGTCAAGACCCAATTGAAATACTTAAGCATAGTAATTCAATGTGTATCTAACATAGGAAATTCAGTAACACCACATCATACCGGTCTACTGCTTACCCCTTCCCTTACAGGGAATAATGTCAGCCAGTTCTGATACACCAAGTCTCCTCAGAAATAAAAGACTGAACATACCTCAATGCTGCTTGTAGCAGGACCCATTCTCCACACTGAAGATTTCTCTTGCACTACCTTCAGAAGCTCTGTGGGAACTGGAATGGATCTTAGTAACGTTTGCTAAGATCATCAACCTCAGGGCAGAAAATCTTCTTTCTTAATCCATTTCTCCCTGAGGAAAATAGTACTCACCGGTACCATTTTAAAATAAAAAACTTCTTGATTGAAGAATCTAAACTAACACCTCACTTTACCTCTTCCTATTACTAACACAGGCAAAGAGAATGACTGGGGGTGGAGAGGAGGGAGGAGCTATATATACAGCTATGCTGTGGTGCTCTTTGCCACTTCCTGTTAGCAGGAGGATAAATCCCACAAGTAAGGATGAAATCCGTGGACTCGACATATCTTGTAGAAGAAAATAACATAAAACCCTGCTGCACATTCTGGATCTTGGCAAATGTATCCTGGGTTTATGAACCAGATGGAACATGTAATTTATTTTTAAGATCAGGGATATATTGACTATACTTGATTGAAGATACAACAAAACTTTAGTGTTACAGCACACACATATAAGTGCTGTTATTCTTCTGCCTCTTAAGAAAAAGTAGAAAGAAAATAATAGATTTCAGAAAAATATTCTATACCAAGCTAATTTCACTATGGCACACTTTATCCATTTATGTTTAACACTTATAAACGTTTTTTAAATTGATTACCTTTTGGAATTTTTTTAATATAAACATTATGATATGCTACATTTTGCCAGGCATTTTTCATCATGCAATATTTCACCATGGCACTTCATCTGTCACCTTTCACACTGGTAATTTTCTAATTACAGAAATACACTTTACTTTACACATTTCCCTATATTAGATACACAATTAACTTTTCAGAATATGCACAAGGGGTAATGTTGTTTTAATTTAGAAGGCAGTGTTGTTTTCTGTGACCCAAGAACCTCTGAGGGAACATGGTTGATGAGCTAGGCTTTAGCATATAATTAATACTGTGCATTTGCATAGATGCATAACAATTATAACAAATAGGCTGTAACTTGGGCAGTAACCACAATATATTACTTTAACAATGTTGCCCCGTTAGTCATTTTCTTTGTTATGATTAGGGATACAGTTAAGAATAGGGCTAACCCATTTTTTAAACCAAGTATTAAAGGGACATGAAACCCAAAATTTTGAATCGAATTTAACACACATCGGGTTAGCATGACTTGAGAGCTAGCGTAAAGAGTGGGGGAGAAAAAAAAGTTTAGATATATTTTAACAAAAAATCATCAGATATATATAGAAATATTTATTTAAGAATAAATAGAACATACAGTATTCTTCTATGTGAAGAACATTGGAAAAATATTCATAATTCATGCACTTGAATAAACGCGATCAGGATAGCGTGCAAGAATGTTTTTTGTTTTTTTCTCGTTTGCTTGCTCCGTTGATGCTTATGGGGGAATATTTTAACAAGATCGCAACTTCGCAAAGTCTATCTTTTTGCCTGTGTCGGGTTTTGCCCATGCACAACCTTTTTGCTTTCAACTTGTAATATGAGCGCAACTGGACGCTCGCAAAAAGCATCTGTCTAGCAAAGTTAAAGCACGAGTGGGAGCGCAAAATAGCGCTCCACTCTTAATCTAGCCCTTAATAATGGCGAACTAAAAACAAATGAAAAGACTAAGCTGAGAAGATGCCAAGCATGAAGTGATCTGAAGATCACACAGAGTTCCAAGATATTTATTGGTAACCTCGCCTCATGAGGAGACCAAACTCCCTGAGACCTTCAAGAGCCCCTGACCGCGCCCCAACTGGATAGGTAAGCGTCCGTGGTAATTATTTCTATGACAGACAAAGGAAAGCCATGCCCTAAGACACTGGAATGGGGGTTATCCACAAAGAGATTGTCTGACTAAAGAGTCTAGATGGATTAGCTGGGACAGGTTGGTGTGGGCTCCATTCCACTGCCTTGGCATGCATAGTTGTAGTGGACGCAAATTAAGTCTTGCAAACAAAATGGCACCTAAAGGTGCCACAATCAGGCCCCTACCTCCAAGTACTGAGTTACAATAGCCCAAGATAGGGACTGCAAATTACAGACAAGCAGCTTGAAGCTTGAACTTGTATTGATCTGTCAAAAACAGTTGCATGGAGAACGAGTCTATGATCACTCCCACAAAGGACACAAAGTGGAGTCAGCAAACTTTATACAAAGTTGAACTTTCAGCCATGACTGTGATAAAACCAGAGTAGCTTTTGTGCATGAGCAGTCACTAAAGGTAAAGAGGGAACTTAAACCACAGCTTTTCCCAGAACCCTGACAACTGACAGGAGAGCACCCAAAACCTTTGTAAGCATTCTGGGAGCTGTAGCAAGATCAAAAGGAAGAGTTACAAACTGACTATGTCTATCCAGGAAGGCAAAACAAAGAAACCTCTGGTGTTCTTTGAGAATAGGGGAATGCAAGTAAGCATTCTTCAAGCAGGGATAGGCAAGGTGTCCGTACACGGACACTGGTGTCCGTGACTGGCCCTTGCAGTGTCCACCACCCATTTTGCAGAGGGGAGGGAGGAGTAGGACAGATGAATGCTGGTCCTCATTCCTCCTTGATCCAAGCAGCGCCACACTTAGTAGCGGGAAAGTGAGGGAAGAAGCAAGCTGCCTGCAGTCAACTAACCGTGAATCGTGACCCGTTCCAATTCCTTGATCTGTGCGGCAGCGTGATGCTGGTGTCTGTGTGTAGCGCTGCGGAATCTGTTGGCGCACTACAAATAACCGATAATAATAATAATAATAGAAGACCGCTGCCTACTCTGACAAACCTTTCGTAACCAAGTAAGTAACCAACCATGATGATCATGCAATTAACATCAAGGTGGGTGGGTTTGGTCAGGAGCTGCAGACTCTTAATATAACCAAAAAATAAATAAAAGATAATACCACAAGCAGTCTTTATATAAATGTTATTTTAAACTTGTTTGATTAGATGACTAATTTGTACTTGTGGAACTAGACCAGGGGCGTCCAACCTGCAGCCAATTTGACAGCAAAGTGTCGCTCTCCTAACTTATAGAAACATAGAATATGTCGGCAGATAGGAACCATTCGGCCTATAGTATCTAGTCTGCCCAATTTTCTGAATACGTTCATTAGTTCCTGGCCTTATTTTATATCTAGCATAACCTTATGCCTATCCCATGCATGTTTAAACTACTTCACTGTCTCTACCACTTCTGCTGGATGGCTATTCCAACATGTATCCACTACCCTCTCTGTAAAGAGAGTGTTTTTTGATGTTTTTAATTTGAAATGTACCTTGGTGTCCTTCACTAACGTCTGTACTTTGGAAAATGTCCACCACAGCCTTGGTCCGTGCCTATCCCTGTCTTCAAGTCTATAGTTGTCATAAACTGACCTTGCAGGACTAAAGGGGGAATAGATCTAAAAGTTTACATCCGTCAATTTTTGGATTTACCCTTGAATTTAGATTTTTTTATTCTTATTCTTATTATTATTATTAGGTATTTATAAAGCGCCGGCAGATTACACAGCGCTATACAAGTAATAATAAAACATTACAGGGATGCATTACATACACAAACAAGTACAGTATTGGGATACATTACAGTTGTAGGTGCAATAATTGAGTTATACAAAAGGGGAGGAGTGCTCTGCCCTTGAGCACAATCAGAAGTAGTTCACTTTAAATACAAAGTGGCCTGCAGGTAGAAAGGCTCTCAAGCTTACAATCTAAAGGAGAGGGAATGGACACAAAAGGTAAGGGAAATAAGTCTGATATAAGGCAGGGTAAACTGAGAGTAAGTGGGGTGTGTGGTGAGTGAGCAAATGATGGTTGGCAAAGAGAAACAGAATACAGCAAGTGTCAGTACAGAGGCTGTGAGTGTGAATTATTGCCTCTATCCTGGTTCATTAGTGACAGCTGCACCTATTTTCTGTCAGGAGATGTTTATATATAAAGGTAAACACCAGGCTTGGAGGGCAAGTGCTTGCAGATTTTCTGGGATATTGCTGTAAGTGTGTGAGCTTGAAAGTTGCTGGCAGATTTTCTGGGATATTGCTGTAAGTGTGTGAGCTGTAAAAAAGAGAGGGTTAAGGTAAAACTTCCTGTTGATAAAGTGAAGGAATAGGGGGAGGTGCATCTTGAAAAAGAGTAGAGGGGGAGAGGGAAGATTGGAATGTACAATAATAAAAGTCAAAACCAATTCCATAGTAGCCCAACAGATATAAGAAAAAAAGCACTCAATGGGGCCTATTTATCAAGCCATCAACCGCAAATACGCTGGAATTCAGCAGCGTAATTGTGGAGAGCTTGATTCGCCTCATTTATCAAAGCCTACAGACCGGCAAAAGTAGAATTTTGTGACGTAACATACGATCTGCCGGTCTCAGTCCGACACAGATCGATGCTTACGTCACTACAGATGTTCCGAATGCAAGTTTGGCACTATCTGACTACTTTTGCAAATTATCAAATTTCTACCAGGTACGCTCGGCACTATTCCGGCCCAGCGTACCTGCTTTTCAATCCGCCGCACTGGAGGCGGCGGATGCCATAGGAATCAATGGGAGTCTGAAAGCAGCAAAGCTTATGTTCGCTGCTGCCCAATATCCTATTGATTCCTATGGGAGAATAAAAGTTATGTTTACACCTAACACCCTAACATAAACCCGAGTCTAAACACCCCTAATCTGCTGCCCCAACACCGCCGCCACCTACTTTATACTTATTAACCCCTAATCTGCAGCTCCTAACATCGCCGCCACCTACCTACGTTTATTAACCCCTAATCTGTCGCCCCCAACGTCGCCGCCACAATATTAAAGATATTAACCCCTAACCCTAAGTCTAACCCTAACCCTAACACCCCCTAACTTAAATATTATTTAAATAAATCTAAATAAAAATTACTATCATTAACTAAATTATTCCTATTTAAAACTAAATACTTACCTGTAAAATAAAACCTAAGCTAGCTACAATATAACTAATAGTTACATTGTAGCTATCTTAGGGTTTATTTTTATTTTACAGGCAAGTTTGTATTTATCTTAACTATGTAGAATAGTTATTAAATAGTTATTACCTATTTAATAACTACCTACCTAAAATAAATACAAATTGACCTGTAAAATAAAACCTAACCTAAGTTACAATAACACCTAACACTACACTACAATTAAATAAATTAACTAAATTAACAACGATTAAATTAATTTAATTAAATTAGCTAAAGTACAAAAAAAAACACTAAATTGCAGAAAATAAAAAACAAATTACAGATATTTAAATTAATTACACCTAATCTAATAGCCCTATCAAAATAAAAAAAGCCCCCCAAAATAAAAAAACCCTAGCCTAAACTAAACTACCAATAGCCCTTAAAATGGCCTTTTGCGGGGCATTGCCCCAAAGTAATCAGCTCTTTTACCTGGAAAAAAAAAACTAAATTTATGCTTACCTGATAAATTTCTTTCTCTTGTGGAGTATCCAGTCCACGGGTTCATCCATTACTTGTGGGATATTCTCCTTCCCAACAGGAAGTTGCAAGAGGACACCCACAGCAGAGCTGTCTATATAGCTCCTCCCCTAACTGCCACCCCCAGTCATTCGACCGAAGACAAGCAAGAAAAAAGGAGAAACTATAGGGTGCAGTGGTGACTGTAGTTTAAAAATAAAAAACACCTGCCTTAAAGTGACAGGGCGGGCCGTGGACTGGATACACCACAAGAGAAAGAAATTTATCAGGTAGCATAAATTTTGTTTTCTCTTGTGGTGTATCCAGTCCACGGGTTCATCCATTACTTGTGGGATACCAATACCAAAGCTTTAGGACACGGATGAAGGGAGGGACAAGGCAGGAACTTAAACGGAAGGCACCACTGCCTGCAAGACCTTTCTCCCAAAAATAGCCTCCGAGGAAGCAAAAGTATCAAATTTGTAGAATTTAGAAAAAGTATGAAGCGAAGACAAAGTCGCCACCTTACAAATCTGTTCAACAGAGGCCTCATTTTTAAAATCCCATGTGGAAGCTACCGCTCTAGTGGAATGAGCTGTAATTCTTTCAGGAGGCTGCTGGCCAGCAGTCTCATAAGCTAAACGGATTATGCTTCTCAGCCAAAAAGAAAGAGAAGATGCCGAAGCCTTTTGGCCTCTCCTCTGTCCAGAGTAGACAACAAACAATGCAGATGTTTGACGAAAATCCTTAGTAGCTTGTAAATAAAACTTTAAAGCATGAACCACGTCAAGATTGTGTAATAGACGTTCCTTCTTTGAAGAAGGATTAGGACACAGTTACGGAACAACAATCTCCTGATTGATATTCTTATTAGATACCAACTTAGGAAGAAACCCAGGTTTGGTACGCAAAACTACCTTATCTGCATGGAAGATCAGATAAGGGGAATCTCACTGTAAGGAAGATAACTCTGAAACTCTTCGAGCCGAAGCGATAGCTACCAAAAACAGAACTTTACAAGATAAAAGCTTGATATCTATGGAATGCAGAGGTTCAAACGGAACCCCTTGAAGAACTTTAAGAACTAAATTTAAACTCCATGGCGGAGCAACAGGTTTAAACACAGGCTTGATTCTAACTGTTAGGGGTTAATGTGAACCTGACTGGAGCCATCTTGTTCCTCGCAGCCATCTTGTGATGATTAGCATCCATTTTGTAATGATTAGACTTTATTATAATGGGTTATTATGTAGTGAGAACTATGTACTTGTTATTGTATTTTCCTTAGCTGGTTAGCCTTGTAGAAAGTCCCTGGCCGCACGCCCAGAAGAATATAATATCAATAAGATGGTCCAGCGACCTTGGTGTCTCTGCAGATGCATGGTTTATTATGACTGTAGATTATTGTTTAGGAGCTAGTGAATTTCCAGAATCACACTGTGTGTAACTCTGTATAACTGTGTAAAATGACGCGGTCATAACGTGTCATCCCCTTAACCCTATATGCTGTTACTGAAGTCTATAAGATAGGCTTGCACTGTTCAATAAACATGATTGGCTTTAGATCATATTGCTGCGTGGTCTGAGTCATTCTAAGGGATCCTTATCAGATAATCTACATCTGCTTCAGGTGGTACAGCGGCCCAGAGGCTTCAGCCTGACCTGACACTCCCCCCCTAGGGATAACACCTAACAATTTTGGTGTCAGAAGTGGGATTCGCAGCGGGTAAGTATGAGTGCTTTTACCATGCTTTCCCTCTGTGAATCTGAACCTAAATTTAGTTTGGTAATAGGTGTTGATAATATATGATAAAGGGTTAAGGGGTTCCTGTGGTTGAGGCGCAGGTTTGCGGAGGTTAAAGTCCTGCCGGCAGTTGTGATAACCCCTCCAGACAGGTTAATAGTCCTGTGCTGGTTTACGACAGGTATTGTGAGTCCTGTCTGTGATAAGCGTGCAAGAGATAAATGCAATTTGACGGGAGGCTTTTAAGATAAGTCCTCCGTGCAAGTTGGCAGTGAGTAAGCCTCACGTGTGTTAAAGTTTTCTATATTCATTCCCATAATAGAGTTTTGTTACCCACCTAAAGCTGGTGTGATGTCCGATGCTTGCTTTGCTTTGGTTATTTGTGTTTTGCTGCTATAAAATTGTGCTGTGCTTAGAAAATATTAAGTGGCTATGCATGTTATTATTGTTGCTATTATTGTGTTGAGGAATGGGATCTGCACAGAGAAAATTACATGTATAATGTCTACAAAAGGGTTAATAGTTTCTGCTAAAGACAGAAACATTTCAAAACACTGTCAGTGAGCACTGCTGTGTGGTAAATAGAGAAATCTCTGTGTTAAAAAAATGTAGCAGCTCCGTTTGTAAAACTTTTTGTTTGCTTGCAGTAATGAAAAGGAAATTTGGTATATTGAGATGCATAATGTGTGATGGTCTGTCGGTTCTCACTGTGGTATGCGTGTAACAGATTTACTCTAAACCAAAAACAGAATGTTTTATTTGAAAATGTTTGTCCCAATCTATGCAGAAAATGGCCATTCTGCGAGGATTCTTCTGACTTCAATACATTTTGAACTTGGTGAAAAGTTAATCTTGTGGTATTTTTATATGTCTTTGGTACGCTATGAAATAGATGTTTTTTTTCTGAGAAAGGAAAAAAGGGAGTGAATCTCTGGTATGTGAGATGAGATGAGTTTGTGTGTCTGTATCGCTGTAAAAATGTTTCTTTCTGTTTCTCTGCTGGGAAATCAGACGTTGTAAGGAGGTATTTTGTAGTGTTATTTTTGTATATACCTGTATTTTAAGGTCAACAGCATGTTTTAAAGTATGTGTGTTATAGGTGCAGTTTTAGTTTAGAGTGATAATTGTTGTATGCAAGTTTGAAAAACTGTCCATCTGTTGCGGCATATAAATATATTGTTTTTGCAAGTGAAGTAACCCCCAAGGCAGAACATAGAGTGATCTGAGATGTCATCACAAGAAAAAATCTCATAGCAGAAAGCAAAAAAAAAAAAAAAAAAAAGTTCTGTCTCTGGGGAAGTAAGTAACGGCTTTGAAAGTGAGATGGTGTGTGTGATTTTTGTCACGCTCTGGTAAATATGAGAGTGTTTCTCGTATGATTAATGGGTTAAGTATGTTGTATTTGTAAGGTCTGTGCACGGAGTTAGTGCAAACGATGAAATATAGTTATAAGCTGTAATTGTAATTTTATCTAAAATTATTTGCGTCCGTTTTTGTTGCAAGTAAATTAATCTGCAGGTCATGTTACAGTACAGAGGTGGAATTTGTGTGGTAAATCATACAAGCAGCCTAAATTATGGTTGAGATATACATATGTAATTTACGTGATAAATGGTTAGTCCTTAAAGGGACAGTCCACTGTAACATAGTGTTGATATTAATGTATTGTCCATGACTTGTTATACAAGCTGCATAGTATAAAATGTAGGAGAACTTGCATTTGCAAGTTTGTGTATAGCTGATGTAAATTGTAATGGGTTGAATCTCGGATAATCCTTATCTTATATTTGTCTGTAAAATCAGAGCTCAGTGCGTAGACGGAGCAATGGAAAATTGTCATTTTATTATTTAAAGGACCAGTTCACTAATGTGAAAGGAGTTCAGGAGCAGCAATAACACTGTATTAGTAGTTTGCAAAATATATTTTAAAAGACCTTTCTTTGTATTATTCTTTTTAAATCTGCCGTTTAGATAGCAGATATTTCTGTGCGGTGTAACTGAATTCTCTCTGTAATGCAAACTGAATTGATAAGTTGTCTACAATTTTAGTGTAGCGATCTGTGAGACTAGCAAAACAAAAAAACAAAACAAAAAAACAAGAAAAACAGAGGATTGACAATATTTAAAGGGATACAGGCAAACTGATATAACATCTGAGAATTTAAGGGAATATTTACAGAAAAGACAATGAGGTTTACTGTAAGCCTAACACTAGTATATTTAACTGTGTTAGCAGTTTCAATTAAAGATTATTTTTCATTTGGGTAAAATGTCCCTTTAACTAGCCTGCATCCCACTGTGAGTGCGTTTTTATGCTGCTTATGCTTGCTTAGGCTATTTAATGAACGTCAGTATACATTTTTCTCATAAGTAAGGCCAATGGATCATTGGGAATAATTTAAAGGGGAAATTTTATTGTTATTCTTGAGTAGAAAGCTTATTTTTGTGTTATATGCGGTTGTTATATTTGGCTGGAGAGCTGCAGAATGGTGAATATCAAATTATACACTACTTAAATCCAATAATTGTGTTGTTGTTGAAATAAGTAGCATTTATCAGGTTTTAGTGTGAATTTTATATTTTTAAGCAGTAAACAGTGTTTCTCCTTTAAGTAAAAATGAAACTTTGAGCTTGCTTTACTATCCTTGAGAAGAATGATAACATTGTGAATGTTTTGGGGGTTTTTTTTGGCTGTCGCAGAGAGAAAGATTTGTACTTTACATTTAAAGCGGCAGTACTGGTGTTCTATGTTATAAAGAATGATGAATATAAATTGCTAACTGCAAGAAACAAGTATTTATATTATATTCTGTCACAGAATCTAGCTTAAAACTGATCATTTTATTTCTGTGGCTGTCTGCTGTCAAACTGTATCTCACAGATATTACAGAACTCTTTGTTATTAAAATAACCCCCACTGCGTTCAATAAATAAATGAGATATTATTTAACGAATTGATTTAAGTGACACTTTAACAAATATATAGCTATATGGTTAATAACCAGTCTACAGCTATAACTGCAATAAGTTTGATTGCTGCTTAACAGCTAAGCTGTGGTCTATAATGTGTCTACAATAAACACCCCTATATTAAGGCAATAGGGGACGGCAAACAAATGATGCACAATTTATCTGATTCTACTGCATTTACATAACTTGCTAATTTATCTGATTATAGTTTTGACATGCCTTGTGTCTAGGGGCCTTCTTCCAGCACACAGTTTTATTTATATGGCTTACGTGTCTTTTGTCTCTTGGTGTTGAAAAGATATTTAAACAGCCTGTGATAAGAGGCAGCCCTCAAAGGCTTAGAAATTAGCATATGAGCCTACCTATGTTTAGTTTAATCTAAGAATACCAAGAGGAAAAAAAGCGATTTTGATGATAAAAGTACATTGGAAAGTTGGTTAAAATTAAAAGTCCTATCTGAATAATGAAAGTTTCATTTCTACTAGAATGTCCCTTTAACAGTGGATTTGCATGGCGCATGCAGCAGGAGAACGGTGGCTGTACCATGGTTATCTGATCTTTCCCAAATAAGCGAAATTTTATTTGTACAATATGCAACTGAAGTTTCTTGAGCATCTGCAGTGATTGCTTTATTTGTGTGATATCAAAGTTTTGTACATAGTAGACGTTGCAGAGCCAGGGTATAGATGGTTCTTATGGGATGTTTTTAATTATTTGTAGTGTTTTGCGAGTGCTGCGTTTCAGGGAATGTCAGAATATGTGTTGAATTTCAGGTTAATTGTGGTTGTTTGAAGTTTGTGTCGGCAGCTAATGTTTTGTTTTGTGAAAGAAAAGAACAATTGGTTTTCAATGTTTGTTTGTTATGTTTTTCTCTTTTGTGACTGCGTGTGGAAGCATGCTGTATGGACAGCATATTGAATAGTGAAGTGTATTTGATTTTGCTTGCTATTGAGAATTGTCTCTGCATGAGTGGAGTGCATGATTTGTCGTTTAGTTTCTTGTTATCTTGTGTTTGCGTGTCACATGGGATGTTTCACGCAAACAAGGGGGAAGTATTGATGAGTATTGATGAGTATCTTTATGTAATGGGGTGATTGTTTTTAGGAGGTGAACCTAAAACGTTTTGAATCTCCTCTTACTATGTTATTGCCTAACCACCAGCTGTGCCCTAAATTTCCCTGTCTTATCCCTATGCAGGATGCTCTACGTCCCTAGGATCGTCTAGAACTTTCCTTCATTGGGAATCTGGCCACGGACATCATCTACCTTGATGGCCACCCCGGTCGTAGCCTGTATACTCATACCCCACTCCTTTTTCCCTCCCTGGTGGACTCTATCTCTTCATTGTCTTTCTGTGTTTTATTTTGCTCTTATATTTCAGATGCCTAAAATGTTTTATTTTTCTATTTGGTTCTTAACACTATATTTGTATTTGAAGGATGAGAGTATGCAGCTGTATCCAGAGATTAAAGACATTAACTGAATTATTTTTGAGTTTCCACATTTAGGTAAAATCTGTACAGGCAAAATGCCATAAGTGCACTCTTCAAAAGATTAAAGATTGAATGCAAGTAAACCTTTAAAGAAAGAAAAGATGAAGATGAAAGACCTTTTGTCAAGCTTGTTTTAACCACCATACTGCAGTAAAAGTTCATGAACTATCTTTGGATCCATTCTTTGCTTTGCATGCTGGTACCAGCCCCAGAATTGGACTCTGGGTAATCCATGACTGTTTCCTCTGATGTGTGTCTTCAGGACATAAAGACTATCCTTCTCTGGACTGTGCCTTGCCGCTCGATATGGAGGACCTGTTATGCTGTTACAGGGTCAACCAATTAAATTAGGGGAGTATTGTTTTAACTCGATTCCTTATATTGCTTGTTTTATATTCTCTTGTATTTGTTTTATTTTTGTTGATCATATTAGGTATAAGAGATCATATAGTGTTGTCTGCAGAAAAGTATGCTTTATTGGTATTAGTGCACATTGCAGTTTATGTGCTTAACAAAGTAACCCTTTAGATAAATATAACTGTGAACTTCGCAGTATTGTGCCCTATTGAATGGCCCACTGAGTATAAAAATATGTTTAAGGAAAATGCTGCAATATATCGGAATATTTTAGACCCTTCACCCTCTAGAACATAAGGAGGACATGTCTCAGCTAGAAGTTTATATTAATTATACAGAGAAATATTTATGTAGGGAATAGCATAATTATAGTTTATGAAAGCAAATGTATTTTTCCCTTTTATTAATTGGTATGGTATCTGCAAGGTGAATTTGGTCATTCCTGATGGTTGTCAAAGAAAGGAATTATCTTACCATAAAGATGTGTTTACCTTTAAAAGAGTTTTTAGTTTTAAATGAAGTTTTGTTTGTATGCTTTCCCCATACAGGAGTGTGAGAGAATTTAGGTTGCATAAAATAATTAGGAAACTAGTAGTGTTTATATCAGATGAGATTGTTGAATATTAGGATCATGGTTGGAGAATTATAAACATTATAGATAGCAGCCATGCAGAATAAAGCAACACGAGGTTCTTTTATTTTTAGAAGTTCAAAGTGACAGTGTAAAGAAATTCATTTATTTTTATTGACTGTTTTCCTTTTTTCATTTTTGCTACAGGGCAGGCCTTAGCATAAGTTTTAGCATAACCATTCAGCCCCTTGATGAAGTCTGGCAGGTTTTCACTTGCTTAGTATTCATGAAGTACCAATTAAAAGTGTATAGAGAAGTTGTAAATTATTCTCTGAAAAGTATCAATGTAATTAGTTTGTATTATATATCAACAATGTTTTGTTTGATTTTAAATGACATAGGATGAAAGTGGAGTTTTATTTGGACATAATTGTGATTGTATTGCGGTGTGTACTCATCCTGTACTGTTTCTGTTTTCTTCCTAGACTCCCTATGACTCGAGTGTCTGCTTGCCATGGGGATCCACTGGTTGCCTTGTCTACCCCATGAACAAACCATCAGATTTCCAGCATCTCCCTGCGGAAGAACACTGGATAAGCACCCCTACTGCAAATGAACTGTTGGAGAACTGTATTATAGCAAAGTGTCTGAGCAAGGTGAAGCGCTCTAAATGGACAAAGACTGTTCTTAAAATGATCAGAGGCCACCTAGAGACAGTTGTGCTGTTGCTATGTTATGCTTTACTGTGGAGAAGGAACTGTTGGACATATTGGGGGGTGCTAGCAATGCAGGTGGCGAAATAAAAGATGCAGCGTTGTTTGGGGGTAGATGGGGGGCTGGTTGGGTCTCTGTGCAAGTAGACCGGTAGTTTTGGGGAGGCTGGAAGATAGATGGAATGTATTGGAGAGACCGCACCTATATGCAGTGACAATTAGCCTATGAAAGTATATCACGACATGTGAATATTTTTCTCTTTAGTATTCTCACATAAAGTTCTGTTACCATAATAGAAGGCTTTACTAATTTTCTATGCCTGTCTATTTTTATGTTATTCTGTTAGAATAAAAGGATGGTATGTTAGGGGTTAATGTGAACCTGACTGAAGCCATCTTGTTCCTCGCAGCCATCTTGTGATGATTAGCATCCATTTTGTAATGATTAGACTTTATTATAATGGGTTATTATGTAGTGAGAACCATGTACTTGTTATTGTATTTTCCTTAGCCGGTTAGCCTTGTAGAAAGTCCCTGGCCGCATGCCCAGAAGAATATAATATCAATAAGATGGTCCAGCGACCTTGGTGTCTCTGCAGATGCATGGTTTATTATGACTGTAGATTATTGTTTAGGAGCTAGTGAATTTCCAGAATCACACTGTGTGTAACTCTGTATAACTGTGTAAAATGAAGCGGTCATAACGTGTCATCCCCTTAACCCTATATGCTGTTACTGAAGTCTATAAGATAGGCTTGCACTGTTCAATAAACATGATTGGCTTTAGATCATATTGCTGCGTGGTCTGAGTCATTCTAAGGGATCCTTATCAGATAATCTACATCTGCTTCAGGTGGTACAGCGGCCCAGAGGCTTCGGCCTGACCTGACACCCCCCCACCCCCCCCCACTGGGGATAACACCTAACACTAACTAAAGCCTGACAAAACGCCTGAACGTCTGGAACATCTGCTAGACGCTTGTGCAGAAGAATAGACAGAGCAGAAATCTGTCCCTTTAAGGAACTAACTGACAATCCCTTCTCCAATCCTTCTTGGAGAAAGGATAATATCCTAGGAATTCTGACTTTACTCCATGAGTAACCCTTGGATTCACACCAATGAAGATATTTCCACCATATCTTATGATAGATTTTCCTGGTGGCAGGCTTTCAAGCCTGAATTAAGGTATCAATAACCGACTCGGAGAAACCACGTTTTGATAAAATCAAGCGTTCAATCTCCAAGCAGTCAGCCGCAGAGAAATTAGATTTGGATGTTTGAATGGACCTTGGAGTAGAAGGTCCTACCTCAGCAGCAGAGTCCATGGTGGAAAGGATGATATGTCCACCAGATCTGCATACCAAGTCCTGCGTGGCCACGCAGGTGCTATCAAAATCAACGAAGCTCTCTCCTGCTTGATCTTGGCAATCAGACGAGGGAGGAGAGGAAATGGTGGGAACACATAAGCCAGGCTGAAGGACCAGGGCACTGCTAGAGCATCTATCAGCGCTGCCTGGGGATCCCTTGACCTGGACACGTAACAAGGAAGCTTGGGTTTCTGACGAGACGCCATCAGATCCAGTTCTGGCTTGCCCCATAGTTGAATCAGCTGGGCAAATACCTCCGGATGGAGCTTCCACTCCCCCGGATGAAAAGTCTGCCGACTTAGAAAATCCGCCTCCCAGTTCTCTACTCCTGGGATATGGATAGCTGAGAGATGACAAGAGTGAACCTCTGCCCATAGAATTATCTTTGAAACCTCCAATATTGCCAGGGGGCTTCTTGTTCCCCCCTGATGGTTGATATAGGCTAGAGTCGTGATATTGTTCGACTGAAATCTGATGAACCTGACCGCAGCTAGTTGAGGCCAAGCCTGAAGAGCATTGAACATCGCTCTCAGTTCCAGAATGTTTATCGGAAGGAGGGCTTCCTCCTGAGTCCACGAATCCTGAGCCTTCAGGGAGTTCCAGACTGCGCCCCAGCCCAGAAGGCTGGCATTTGTCGTCACTATAGTCCACTCTGGCCTGCGGAAACTCATTCCCCTGGACAGATGGACCCGAGATAAACACCAGAGAAGAGAATCCCTGGTCTATTGATCCAGATTTAGCAGAGGGGACAAGTCTGTGTAGTCCCCATTCCACTGATTGAGCATGCAAAGTTGCAGTGGTCTGAGATGTAGGCGGGCAAACGGAACTATGTCCATTGCCGCTACCATTAGGCCGATTACTTCCATACACTGAGCCACTGACGGCCGAGAAGTGGAATGAAGAGCACGTCAGGAATTTAGAAGCTTTGATAACCTGACCTCTGTCAGAAATATTTTTATTTCTACTGAATCTATCAGTGTTCCTAGGAAGGAAACTCTTGTGAGAGGGGAGAGAGAACTCTTTTCTTCATTCACCTTCCACCCGTGAGACCTCAGAAAGGCCAGAACAATGTCCATATAGGACTTGGCGATTTGAAAAGTCAACGCCTGTATCAGAATGTCGTCTAGGTAAGGAGACACCGCTATGCCCCGTGGCCTTAGAACCGCCAGAAGCTGGAGATAAGCATCCTTTAAGTCCACGGTAGTCATATATTGACCCTCCTGGATCATAGGGAGGATGGTTCGGATAGTCTCCATCTTGAAGGATGGGACCCTGAGAAATTTGTTTAGGGTCTTGAGATCCAAGATTGGTCTGAAAATTTCCTCTTTTTTGGGAACTATAAACAGATTTGAATAGAAGCCCTGCCCTTGTTCCTCCCTTGGAACTGGGTGGATCACTCCCATAACCAGTAGGTCTTGAACACAACGTAAGAATGCCTCTCTCTTTATCTGGTTTACAGATAATTGTGAGAGATGAAATCTCCCCTTTGGAGATGAAGCTTTGAAGTCCAGAAGATATCCCTGGGAAACAATCTCTAATGCCCAGGGATCCTGGATGTCTCTTGCCCAAGCCTGGGCGAAGAGAGAAAGTCTGCCCCCTACTAGATCCGGTCCCGGATCGGGGGGCTACTCCTTCATGCTGTCTTAGAGGCGGCAGCAGGTTTTTTGGCCTGCTTCCCCTTGTTCCAAGCCTGGTTCGGTCTCCAGACCGGCTTGGACTGGGCGAAATTTCCCTCTTGTTTTGCATTAGAGGAAGCTGAAGCTGCGCCACTCTTGAAGTTTCAAAATGAACGAAAATTATTCTGTTTGGTACTTAATTTATTGGACCTATCCTGAGGAAGGGCATGACCTTTTCCTCCAGTAATATCAGAAATGATCTCCTTCAGACCGGGCCCGAATAGGGTCTGTCCCTTGAAGGGGATGTTAAGAAGCTTAGACTTTGAAGTAACGTCTGCTGACCAGGACTTAAGCCATAGCGCCCTGCGCACCAGAATGGCAAATCCTGAATTCTTAGCCGTTAGTTTGATTAGATGAAAAACGGCGTCAGAAATAAAGGAATTAGCTAACTTGAGAGCTTTAATTCTGTCTAAAATACCATCTAACGGGGTCTCCAACTGTAGAGCCTCCTCAAGAGACTCGAACCAAAAAGCCGCTGCAGCAGTAACTGGGGCAATGCATGCAAGAGGCTGGAGAATAAAACCTTGATGGATAAAAAATTTCTTAAGGAGACCCTCCAATTTTTTATCCATAGGATCTAAGAAAGCACAACTGTCCTCGACGGGGATAGTTGTACGCTTAGCTAGGGTAGAAACAGCACCCTCCACCTTAGGGACTGTCTGCCACGAGTCCCGTATAACGACATCTATGGGAAACATCTTTTTAAAAGCAGAAGGGGGAGAGAACGGAACACCTGGTCTATCCCATTCCTTAGTAATAATTTCCGATAACCTCTTAGGGACTGGAAAGACATCAGTGTAAACAGGCACTGCAAAGTATTTGTCCATTTTACACAATTTCTTTGGAACTACAATGGGGTCACAGTCATCCAGAGTCGCTAAAACCTCCCTGAGCAATAAGCGGAGGTGTTCAAGCTTAAATTTAAAGGCTGTCATTTCAGAATCGGACTAAAGTAACGTCTTCCCTGAATCTGAAATCTCACCCTCAGATAGCAACTCCCTTGCTGCGGCTTCGGAGCATTGTGAGGGTATATCGGACATAGCTACTAAAGCATCAGAAAGCTCTGTATTTGTTCTAGCCCCAGAGCTGTCTCGCTTTCCTTGTAACCCTGGCAGTTTGGACAATACCTCTGTGAGGGTATTAGTCATAACTGCCGCCATGTCTTGTAAGGTAAACGCATTGGACGCGCTAGATGTACATGGCGTCACTTGAGCGGGAGTTCTGACACGTGGGGAGAGCTAGATGGCATAACCTCCCTTTTGTCAGTCTGAGAAACCTCTGGTGATAAATCTTTAAATGCCATAATATGGTCTTTATAATTTATAGAAATTTCAGTACATTTGGTACACATTCTAAGAGGGGGTTCCACAATGGCTTCTAAACATATTGAGCAAGGAGTTTCCTCTATGTCAGACATGTTTAACAGACTAGTAATGAGACCAGCAAGCTTGGAAAACACTTTAATAAATGTGAAACAGCAATTAAACAAAAACGGTACTGTGCCTTTAAGATAAAAAAAACTATCACATAAACTGCAAAACAGTGTTAAAAAGTAGTAAACTCTTCGAAATTTTTACAGTGTGTATAAGGGACCCACCCACTTGCAAATGGATGATTAACCCTTTAGGCCCCAAACCGGATTTGAAAAACGTTAAAAAACTTTAATAAACAGTTAAACACCTTGCCACAGCTCTGCTGTGGCTCCTACCTGCCCTCAAATACGATTTAGGGAAGAAATAAGCCCTCTATAGTGGTCCTCAGATGCCTGAGGACTCCTTTAGGGAAGCTGGATGTCTCAGTCTGAATAAGAACTGCGCATCTAGAGCGCGAAAATAGGCCCCTCCCACCATGCACTCGATGTCAGAGGGCTTTAAGAAAATACTCCTAGGAGTATCTGACTAACCATGTGGAAACTAGGCCCCAAAAAACGATTCATCACCCTCAGAGAAAAAACGTTCTTTCTATGTAACATGTAAACGTTTTGTCACTAAGAAATATGAGTATTAACATGAATATTACCCTTTTTTGTAAGCATGATCCCAGTCATTGTTAAATCACTGCATCAGGCATACATCAGTTATACAAGGCTCTGTCAGCATTTTCTAGATCTTATCATCTCTCTAGAAATAAATATACTGAACATACCTCAAAGCAGGTAATCTGCAAACCGTTCCCCCAACTGAAGTCTTTCCCATACTCTTCAGTTATGCGTGAGAACAGCAATGGACATTAGTTACAAACCGCTAAGATCATCAACCTCCAGGCAGATTCTTCTTCTAATTTCTGCCTGGGAGTAAAACAGTACGACGCCGGTACCGTTTAAAAATAACAAACTCTTGATTGAAGGTAAAAACTACACTAAGTCACCACATAGCTCTTATACTTCCTATCTTGTCGAGAGTTGCAAGAGAATGACTGGGGGTGGAGGTTAGGGGAGGAGCTATATAGACAGCTCTGCTGTGGGTGTCCTCTTGCAACTTTCTGTTGGGAAGGAGAATATCCCACAAGTAATGGATGAACCCGTGGACTGGATACACCTTACAAGAGAAAACAGAATTTATGCTTACCTGATAAATTTCTTTCTCTTGTGATGTATCAAGTCCACGGATTCATCCATACTTGTGGGATATTCTCCTTCCCTACAGGAAGTGACAAAGAGAGCACCCACAGCAGAGCTGTCTATATAGCTCCTCCCTTAGCTCCGCCCCCCAGTTTTCGACCGAAGGCTAGGAAGAAAAAGGAGAAACTATAGGGTGCAGTGGTGACTGAAGTTTTTTAATTAAAAATATACTACCTGTCTTAAACAGACAGAGCGGGCCGTGGACTCGATACATCACAAGAGAAAGAAATTTATCAGGTAAGCATAAATTCTGTTTTCTCTTGTAAGATGTATCGAGTCCACGGATTCATCCATACTTGTGGGATACCAATAACAAAGCTTTAGGACACGGATGAAGGGAGGGACAAGACCCTAAACGGAAGGCACCACTGCTTGTAAAACCTTTCTCCCAAAAATAGCCTCCGAAGAAGCAATAGTATCGAATTTGTAAAATTTGGAAAAAGTATGAAGCGAAGACCAAGTCCCCGCCTTACAAATCTGTTCAACAGAAGCCTCATTTTTAAAAGCCCATGTGGAAGCCACTGCTCTAGTAGAATGAGCAGTAATTCTTTCAGGAGGCTGCTGGCCAGCAGTCTCATAAGCCAAACGGATGATGCTTTTCAGCCAAAAGGAAAGAGAGGTAGCCGTAGCCTTTTGACCTCTCCGTTTACCAGAATAAACAACAAACAATGAAGATGTTTGACGGAAATCTTTAGTTGCTTGTAAGTAGAACTTTAAAGCACGAACCACATCAAGATTGTGCAACAGACGTTCCTTCTTTGATGAAGGATTAGGACACAGAGAAGGAACAACAATCTCCTGATTGATATTCCTATTAGAAACAACCTTAGGAAGAAACCCCGGTTCGGTACGCAAAACCACCTTATCTACATGGAAAAAAAGGTAAGGTGAGTCACACTGTAAAGAGAATAACTCAGAAACTCTTCGAGCTGAAGAGATAGCTACTAAAAACAAAACTTTCCAAGATAGAAGCTTAATATCTATGGAATGCATAGGTTCAAACTGAACCCCTTGAAGAACATTAAGAACCAAATTTAGGCTCCATGGTGGAGCAACAGGTTTAAATACAGGCTTGATCCTGACCAAGGCCTGACTAAACACTTGAACGTCTGGGACATCTGCCAGACGTTTGTGTAAAAGAATAGACAAAGCAGATATTTGTCCTTTTAAGGAACTAACTGATAATCCCTTCTCCAATCATTCTTGGAGAAAGGACAAAATTCTAGGAATCCTAATCTTACTCCATGAGTAACCCTTGGATTCACACCAACAAAGATATCTGCGCCAAATCTTATGATAGATTTTACTGGTAACAGGCTTTCTAGCCTGAATCAGGGTATCAATGACCGACTCAGAGAAACCACGCTTTGATAGAATCAGGCGTTCAATCTCCAAGCAGTCAGACGCAGAGAATTTAGATTTGGATGCTTGAATGGACCTTGGATTAGAAGGTCCTGCCTCATTGGCAGAGTCCACGATGGAACAGATGACATGTCCACCAGGTCTGCATACCAAGTTCTGCGTGGCCACGCAGGCGCTATCAGAATCACCAAAGCTCTCTCCTGCTTGATTCTGGCAACCAGACGTGGGAGGAGAGGAAACGGTGGAAATACATAAGCCAGATTGAAGGACCACGGCACTACTAGAGATCTATCAGTACCGCCTGGGGATCCCGGGACCTGGACCCGTAACAAGGAAGTTAAGCGTTCTGTCGGGACGCCATCAGATCCAATTCTGGTGTCCCCCATAGCTGAGTCTTGCCCAAGCCTGAGTGAAGAGAGAGAGTCTGCCCCTACTAAATCCGGTCCCAGATCTGGGGCTACCCCTTCATGCTGTCTTAGAGGCAGCAGCAGGCTTCTTGGACTGTTTACCTTTGTTCCAAGCCTGGTTAGGTCTCCAGACTGACTTGGATTGGACAGAATTCCCCTCTTGCTTTGCTGCAGGGGAAGCTGAAGTGGGACCTTTGAAGTTCCGAAAGGAATGAAAATTATTTTGTTTGGTCCTCATCTTATTTGTTTTATCCTGAGGAAGGACATGGCCTCTCCCCCCAGTGATGTCTGAAATAATTTCTTTCAGTGTAGGCCCGAATAGGGTCTTTCCTTTGAAAGGGATGTTCAAAAACTTAGATTTTGATGACACATCAGCAGACCAGGACTTAAGCCATAACGCCCTGTGTGCTAAAATGGCAAAACCTGAATTCTTTGCCGCTAATTTAGCCATTTGGAAAGCGGCATCTGTAATGAAAGAATTAGCCAACTTAAGGGCCATAATTCTATCCATAATATCGGATACGGCTACTAAAACGTCAGACGGCTCAGCATTTGTTCTTAACTAAGAGCTGTCATGCTTTCCTTGTAAACCAGGCAGTTTAGAGAAATCCTCTGTGAGGGTTTTATTCATAACTATGGCCATGTCTTGTAAAGTAAATGAATTTGACGCATTAGAGGTACTTGGCGTCACTTGTGCGGGCGTTACTGGTTGTGACACTTGGGGAGAGCTAGATGCTAAACCCTCATTTCCTTCTAACTGAGAATCATCTTTTGCAATATTTTTAAGTGCTAAAATATGCTCTTTATAATTTATAGACATATTAGTGCAAGTGGGACACATTCTAAGAGGGGGTCCAAAAGTTTTTTCCTATTAGTGTCACCAGTAACTATGAGCTCTAGATGCAAGCTTGGATTCCTCCTTTACTGAATACAGCTTACCTTTCCCTCATGGGGATATTGCCAGCCTTTTCTAGAAATAACACAGTCTGTCTAGAAAAAAATAGACTGAACATACCTTAATGCAGTTTAGCCTGCAAACTGTTCCCCCAACTGAAGTTTTCCTGTACTCTTCAGCCCTTGTGAGAACAGCAGTGGATCTTAGTTACAAAATGCTAAGATCATCATCCTCCTTGCAGAAATCTTCATCCCTTTTCTGCCAGAGAGTAAATAGTACACACCGGTACAATTTAAAATAACAAACTTTTGCTTGAGAAAATAAAAACTAACATTTTTGTCACCACACTCACTTTACCCTTCCTAGCAGTTAAGCAGGCAAAGACAATGACTGGTGGGCGGAGCTAAGGGAGGAGCTATATAGACAGCTCTGCTGTGGGTGCTCTCTTTGCCACTTCCTGTAGGGAAGGAGAATATCCCACAAGTATGGATGAATCCATGGACTCAATACATCTTACAAGAGAAATACAAACAAACCCCCCAAACAGTAAAACCCACCACCCACACAACCAACCCCCCAAATAAATTTCTAACTAAAAAAACCTAAGCTCCCCATTGCCCTGAAAAGGGCATTTGGATGGGCATTGCCCTTAAAAGGGCAGTTAGCTCTTTTGCAGGCCCAAAGCCCTAACCTAAAAAATAAAACCCACCCAATACACCCTTAAAAAAATCCTAACACTAACCCCATGAAGATTCACTTACCGGGAGACGACTTCATCCAAGCGGCAAGATGTCCTCAACTAATCCGGCAGAAGTGGTCCTCCAGACGGGCAGAAGTGGTCCTCCAGATGGGCAGAAGTCTTCATCCAGACGGCATCTTCTATCTTCATCCTTCCGACGCGGAGCGGCTCCATCTTCAAGACATCGGCGCGGAGCATCCTCTTCCAACAACGTCTTCTTGCTGAATGAATATCACTTTAAGTGACGTCATCCAAGATGGCGTCCCTTCGATTCCGATTGGCTGATAGAATTCCATCAGCCAATCAGAATTAAGGTAGAAAAAATCCTATTGGCTGATGCAATCAGCCAATAGGCTTGAACTTCAATCCTATTGGCTGATCCAATCAGACAATAGGATTGAGCTTGCATTCTATTGGCTGATTGGAACAGCCAATAGAATGCCAGCTCAATCCTATTGGCTGATTGCATCAGCCAATAGGATTTTTTCTACCTTAATTCCGATTGGCTGATAGAATCAGCCAATCGGAATCGAAGGAACGCCATCTTGGATGACGTCACTTAAAGTGATATTCATTCAGCAAGAAGACGTTGTTGGAAGAGGATGCTCCGCGCCGGATGTCTTGAAGATGGAGCCGCTCCGCGTCGGAATGATGAAGATAGAAGATGCCATCTGGATGAAGACTTCTGCCCGTCTGGAGGACCACTTCTGTCCGTCTGGAGCACTATTTCTGCTGGATTCGTTGAGGACATCTTGCCGCTTGGATGAAGACGTCTCCCGGTAAGTAAATCTTCATGGGGTTAGTGTTAGGATTTTTTAAAGGGTGTATTGGGTGGGTTTATTTTTTAGGTTAGGGACTTTGGGCAGCAATAGAGCTAAATGCCCTTTTAAGGGCAATGGGGAGCTTAGGTTTTTTTAGTTAGTAATTTATTTGGGGGGTTGGTTGTGTGGGTGGTGGGTTTTACTGTTGGGGGGTTGTTTTTATTTTGTTTTCCAGGTAAAAGAGCTGATTACTTTGGGGCAATGCCCCGCAAAAGGCCCTTTTAAGGGCTATTGATAGTTTAGTTTAGGCTAGGGTTTTTTTTATTTTGGGGGGGCTTTTTTATTTTGATAGGGCTATTAGATTAGGTGTAATTAGTTTAAAGCTCTTGTAATTTGTTTTTTATTTTCTGTAATTTAGTGTTTTGTTTTTTTTGTACTTTAGCTAATTTAATTTAATTTATTTAATTGTTAATTTAGTTAATTTATTTAATTGTAGTGTAGTGTTAGGTGTTATTGTAACTTAGGTTAGGTTTTATTTTACAGGTCAATTTGTATTTATTTTAGCTAGGTAGTTATTAAATAGTTAATAACTATTTAGTAACTATTCTACCTAGTTAAAATAAATACAAACTTGCCTGTGAAATAAAAATAAACCCTAAGCTAGATACAATGTAACTATTAGTTATATTGTAGCTAGCTTATGGTTTATTTTACAGATAAGTATTTAGTTTTAAATAGGAATAATTTAGTTAATAATATTAATTTTAATTTAGATTTATTTAAATAATATTTAAGTTAGGGGGTGTTAGGGTTAGACTTAGGTTTAGGGGTTAATACATTTAGAATAGCGGCAGCGACTTTGGGGGCGGCAGATTAGGGGTTACTAAATCTAATGTAGGTGGCGGCGGTGTAGGGGGCGGCAGATTAGGGGTTAATAACATAATGTAAGTGACGGTGGGCTCCGGGAGTGGCGGTTTAGGGGTTAATAAGTTTATTTTGTTGCGGCAGGGTCCGGGAGTGGCGGTTTACGGGTAAATAAGTTTATTTTGTTGCGGCGGAGTCCGGGAGTGGCGGTTTAGGGGTTAATAACTTTATTTAGTTGTGGTGGGCTCCGGGAGCGGCGGTTTAGGGGTAAAACAGTGTAGTATAGTGTGGGTGTTTGGTGACAGTATACCAATAAAGCTGGGAAAAAGCCGAAGAGCAGTGAGATCGATGACTGTTAGTTAACAACAGTCCGCTGCTCATCGCCCCGTACTTGGTGCGCGGCTTTTTGACAGCTTTTTTGGTAACTTTGGAGAGCGTATTCAGGTCCACGGCAGCGATGTCAGGCGATCTTAGGCAAGCGTATTGGTGCCGTTGAATGCAAGTAAGTTGACGGCTTGAAAAATAGGCCCCAATGTCCTGATTGGAGATATCAGTCAGATGATTTACCTTAAAAGTTGCTGGCAGATTGTCTGGGATATTGCTGTAAGTGTGTGAGCTGTAACAAAAATGGGGTAAAAATGCTTTTGGTACTAATGCGGATAATTTAAATTATTGCATCACAAATGTAGAAAATTGTTAAAAGCAAACAATGTATGCGTTCTGGAATCCTCTAGAAAAGATTCCACTAAGACCAACTCAGAAAATGAATTACACCAGAGAGATGTAGCTCCTGCAACACAAGCAATAGCCACAGCTGGTTGGAACAGAAGACCTCCTTATAGAAAGGCCTCCGGGTCTCTGAAAGACAAACAAGGTAGAAATAGCCCCACCCGCTTAAAGGGACATTATACACTTGTTTTTCTTTGCATAAATGTTTTGTAGATGATCTATTTATTTATTTTTTAAAAATGGATAGTTTTGATTTTCAGACTCCTAACCAAGCCCCAAAAGTTTTAGGAGAACACCTACGTATACCTACTACAGCTTGCTTTTGTTTGTGTAAAGGGTCTTTTCATATGCAAAGGAAGGGGGAGGGGGAGTGCCTGATATTTCCCACTTGCAGTTGGTGTATTAGTAACCTTTTAAACAGAGCTAAACTGGAAGCTTCTAAGTAATGGCTAGATTACGAGTTTTGCAGTATGGGTGAAAAAGCAGCGTTAAGGCCCTTTTTAACTACCGCTGGTATTAGGAGTCTTGCAGGTTTAGCTGCACCGCACACTTTTTTTGGCCGTAACACAACGTAATTACCTCAGCTTTCAAAAAGTCATTTTTCAATGGGACTTCCACAGCGCCGGTATTACGAGTCTGCCTGGGAGGCCAAAAAGTGAGCGGTACAGCCAATACCGTCAAGATCCATACCGTAAACTGAAAATCAGTAGTTATGGGTTTTACGCTGCAAAGCTGTAGCATAAAACTTATAACTAAAGTTCTAAAAAGTACACTAACACCCATAAACTACCTATTAACCCCTAAACCGAGGCCCTCCCGCATCGTAAACACTAAAGTAAAAATATTAACCCCTAATCTGCCGCTCCGGACATCGCCGCCACTATAATAAACATATTAACCCCTACACCGTCATACTCCCGCCTCGCAAACACTAGTTAAATATTATTAACCTCTAATCTGCTGTCCCTAACATCGCCGCAACCTACATTACAATTAACCCCTAACCTGCCGCCCCCAACGTCACTGCCACTATACTAAAATTATTAACCCCTAAACCTAAGTCTAACCCTAACCCTAACACCCCCTAACTTAAATATAATTAAAATAAATCTAAATAAAACCTACTATCATTAACTAAATAATTCCTACATAAAACTAAATACTTACCTGTAAAATAAACCCTAAGCTAGCTACAATATAACTAATAGTTACATTGTATCTAGCTTAGGGTTTATTTTTATTTTACAGGCAAGTTTGTATTTATTTTAACTAGGTAGAATAGTTACTAAATAGTTATTAACTATTTACTAACTACCTAGCTAAAATAAATACAAATTTACCTGTAAAATAAAACCTAACCTGTCTTTCACTAACACCTAACCTTACACTACAATTAAATAATAAATTACATAAATTAAATACAATTACCTAAATTACAAAAAAACACACTAAATTATACAAGATAAAAAAAGAAATGATCAGATATTTAAACTAATTACACCTAATCTAATAGCCCTATCAAAATAAAAAAGCCCCCACAAAATAAAAAA